>NC_044201.1:6049868-6349868 GCF_900880675.1 Sparus aurata | reverse complement strand
GAAGGGGGCGAGGAAAGGGAAGGACCCTCGGTAGCGAGGCGCAGAAGTTAAAGGGAGCGGGACTGGTGATGCCAAAAGAAAGGTTCAACAATGTCTTGTCCGTGATTAAAGACGCATCTGCCTGAGCGTGCAGGTACGATGAGGTGCGGGCAAAAGGATGTACCGTCACCAGCAGCAGTCGATCAACCAATCCCCCAAACAGCCGAAAGCTGCAGCTTCCTTAGAAATGCCACAGTCAGTGTTTGTTGCAGGAGTGTTGCATTGGATTGCAGGTGTTCCTGTTATTGTGTCCGCTCAGAGAGAGAGAGAGACATAGAGAGAGAGAGAGAGAGAAAGAGTGTAAACAGCTTTTGGTGGGGTGCACCCTCCAGTGTCTCCTTCCTTTGGTAATTTAAATTGGTGATGTAATGAAATTGTTTCAGCAGCAACACTTGTCAGCCGCACCACATTAATTAGTGCCGTTCGACTTTTCTTTTTTTTCCCCCCTCCTTTTTATGCTTTCCCTCCTTCTGACGAACCGCAGCAGTGTTAAGTCATCTCAGCAAAGCGTGAAAAGAAGGCACGCTCGCTCAGAGCGGGTTACCTGATAAATTGTGAAAGAAAGAGGGCGAGGAATTAAAGCCATCTGCAACTGTTTTTGAAACTTGGAAGTGTGTGTGTGTGTTTGTGTGAGTGTGTGCGTGTGTGTGTGTGTGTGTGTGTGTGTGTGAGCTTTCTTTCCTTCTGTTGTCCCTCATGGGGCCTCACTGCAACCAGCCAGCCAGCCAGCCAGACTGTGAGACAAGACAGAAGAGTGTCTGATTCACTAAACAGGCTAAAGGCTCCAGTAGACTCACTTTGAAATCAAATTTGGGTTTTTTAAGGCTCTCGAAGAAGGCGCTGGCTGGGTGCAAATGAAAGAAACGCTCGCTGAGGCTGGACAGTCTGGCCACGAGAAGGAGGTGACGCCGGAGAAGCGCCGCGAAAATAGCGAAAGCGGCGAGACGGAGAGGCAGCACATGCACTGGCAGCGCTACAAGTTGCAGCTCGAGAGAAGAGGACGTATGTTTTACGCGCAACAATATGTTTGTTCCCTGAAACCAAACAACGGGACAGAATGCGGCGATTCCTCCCTTCTAGCCGCAGCGTTAGCCATTGTGGCCGTTTGAATATATTTGTATAAGAAATCAGAGCTTTAATAACTTTTTAACGACACCTCTTTATTACCACTCAATCATTTTTTGATAGATCAGACGGGCCGCAACAGGTTACATCACACATTTCACGCTGTAGATCAGATTCACACAACACCTGCAGCTGGTCTCCGAACCCTCAGAATGATTGTTCCCAGAGAGGCAGTGAACGCACCTCACTCCCTGTCTTTGCTCTTCTGCGAAGCAGCGAGCTAGTGCTGATTAGAAGTACATACAGGGAAAAACAACTAATTACTTGTGTCTGAGTAATTAGCTTTTTGTTACTCAGCAATTTACCAAGTTGCGCGGTCTCCGCCGCTGTTTACTGCGTGCCGGCACAGCTGCAGCCTGCCAAGTGCTTAAAAACCTGGCCGACGCTAATCAATGTTTTGACAGCCTGACATTTCATCTCGCTGCTCCGTGTTGGTTCGAGGAGTGCTGTGAAATAACTTTGCTGCCTGTTCACTTGACATGGATTCTTGTAGTCTGGTGTCTCGCCGTCAGCCCGAAACCCACCCACTCGTGTCCCGAGCAGAAGTCAGCCTTTGTTTCTGTCTCTCTCTCCCCCTCTCTCTCTCTCTCTCTCCTCCCCCCCCCCCCCCCCTCGTCTCACTTGTGGTTCAACTTGGCAGCACTTTTCATCTAGTCTGAGCCTTTTGTTTTTTTGAATGTGCCTATTTTGGTCTTTTTAATAAGGAAAAAACTCTGTTGCCTCAGAGCATTTTAAAAGTCTAATTTTCAGAATAAGCGCTTAGAGGGAGTTGCAGCTTGAACTGCTTCACGTTAGAGCTGAGGTTGTGCCCTCGTGTCAGACACTTAACTGCTTCCTAAACACTGTTGTAATTCTACCCATAAGTCTGCAGTTAAGCTCTCGCCCCGACCTGGTAAATGCAGTGTAACTAATAAAGAGAAATAAATGAAGCGCCCAGCAGATGTAACTCATCATCCTGCTGACTGACTGCGATGACATCAGTTTGGTGTAGCGAGCCAAAAGTGGACCAGCATGAGCTGCAGGGATAAGAAAACCTCAATGCCACATGCCTGTCACCGCTGTCCTCCCGAGCTGCAAGACCTTGCTCTGTGGTTCGGCTTGTGGCTGAAGCATGGTCGGCTTTTAACTCCTTAGGTGGCTGGGAAAGGAGAATTGTTGTGAATGAAGCGCCGCCTTTTGCGTTCGACATGGGCCACACAGTTCAGGGCTGCAAGGCCAGTTTTTCACATCGGTTCCACCGGTGCGCCCAGGTGAACCAGCGCCACTCATTTTAATTCAATTTCTTAACATAATATGTAAAAGTTACAGTGTATGCAAGTATAGTATATAAATTGCAAAACTGTATTTTTTCAATAAAGGTAACAGCATTATAACTAAGCACTGTGTTGCTGTAATTGAAATCTGATGCCAAACTGATCATTCCCACTAATCATGAATCGTATCGCTGTCAGTCAACGTCATCGCCTTGTGATTTCCCTTTTTATTTTTATTTTTACCGTCCTATGCAGCCCTACGTTGAGACTCAAAGAGTAAACCGACAGCTGTCACACGCACACATTTTCCAAGTGGTGTTGTTGTTGCTGGATCACTTCTGTTTTCCCAGCTACAGACAGCACTGGCAACATTAGGGGGAAAAAAAAAAGCGCGAGTTTATGAAGTTATTTGGTCTGTAATTTAGACATGAAAAGCGGATAGAAATCGCGGCGGGCTGCTAAACGTCACCGGTGTTATTTTTCTCTGTAGCCGTTATTGTGCAATCAACGTTTACTTCATAATGATCATGATAACAAAACACTCGACTGTTGCCAGTAGAGTATCAGCAGGCAGCAATGTTTGAGGACCATAGAAAACAGTAGCTGCGCTGGGCTTTACTTTAAGGCGTGCGAGACAGGGCGGTGCTGCTCAGGAACGTTTGCACTCGGCGAAACCCTTCCTTGAATAAATAAAGATTTTGGAAAAGGCACATTGCACCTCCTATAAGCCTTCAGGCAAGTCCTCCGTAATTAGAGCGGCATGAAGCACGTCTTTTATAAGTTGTTGTGTTGCAGACAGATATCTGTTTAAGTGCTATAATATAGGCAAAACACCAACTTAACTCCTGTTTCTGAAGAGCCGTCGCTTCAACCTTGAGCTCCCCCAACACCAGGGAGACGCAGTCCTCTTCTAAGTGCTTTTTTTTTTTTTTTTCTGAGACAAGAGAGTGAAAACAGAGTGCAGAGGCAGAGAGAGCGAGGGGAGAAAAGTTGCCGGCCCGCCCCTGTCACCGTCTCATGCATGTTTGATTTGATGTTCTTTGAGAAACGAGTGCAGGGGGCGTCACAATGGCCATGTCCTGTTCCCATCCGTCGAGAGGCTGGGGCCCTTGAATCATAAATGACACCCGGCCTCACCGGGAACAATATGAGAGCCCGAGCCCGCACAGGAGGAACAAAATGTTCCCTCTATCCATCCATCCATTCGCCCACCGCTGCCGCCTGCACTCAAGACTTCTCACCATCGCAAGCAATTACCCTCACTGTTTTTTTTTGTTTTTTTTTTTTCTCTTCTTCCCTTTACCGCTGATGAAATCCTCACAGAGCCTTGTCTCGGCTGTGTGTCTGTGTTGTCGAGGAGGAGAGGCAGAGGTAGCGATAGAGAGGAAAATAGATAGTATGTGTCTGAGTGAGTGGCGTTGGCGTGTGTCTGTTTGGCTTGTAAATCCTGTTTAAGCTAAACAAACTCATTGTCCTCATCCTCCAACTGCGTGCTCTGTGTGTATTGTGTGTGTTTGTGTGTGTCTCTGTGTGTGTGTCTGTGTGTGTGTGTGTGTGCTCACCCCCCTCCGTCCTTTCTCCTCATCTCTCTCTCTCTCTCCTTTTGAGTTGTAAGTACAGTCACTAATTAGTCCCCTCTCCCTCTTCATGCTGGGTCAGTGGGTTTACGGTTTCAGCACTGATCTGCGGTGTTTGCCTCGTCTCTCCTGGTACCGGAGAACGCCTGCGAGCCGGCGCAGTCTGCTGCAGCCTCCTCCAGCCTCCTCCAGCCTCCTCCAAGAGGTCTTCACACCTTACACAGCGTCCCACATGGGTTCACATTTGCCAGACAGCCACTCAGGGGAGGACCGCCGCTCCGACTCGCCTCCCGTGCAAAGCCTGTGCCGACGCTTGAGTTCATGCCAGGTATTAGGCGAACCAGTCCGGCAGAGCACTGCGCCCGCCGGGTTGAGTCAATAAGTCAAAACCTGTTATGTTTTCACACGACTGCAGTGCGTTTTGAAGGGGATTTCAGATTACGTGAATTAATTTCACATACACTTTAGTCACCCTCTTCTCAGCACGCCACAAATCTTCCAAGCTTATAGGCTGTAATGAATCTTTTTCTAAAGATAATACGCCACAAGCTGTGTTTATAATATCATTTGTGCTATAAACAGTCTCTTGTCTAGTCGGCACTGTTGTCTCTCCGAGTGCGCGGCGATGTTGATTTTCTGGCGGAGGTTGCGTGGGAGACGGAGAGTGATGGCAGAGATTCTCTGAAGGCGGCCGAATTGTCTCCAACATGGCCTCCAGGGATACATACTTCCTTGTTTTCCGACAAAGTGAATTAACTAGGATTTACTAATGCAAAGGGACAGCGTTTTTTATTCTTCGGCTCTTATGAGGGGGGGAGAGGGAGCCGCGCAATATCTGCTCTCACATAACACTAATTCTTACTCATGCGGAGAGTGCAAAGGGTGAAACGTGGTAGATGATTGAACGGCGGCTTTCATTTCTCTTCGCAGAGGTGCATGCAAATAAGCAGACGTCGGGGGAAGGCTTTACGCTAGGTGTTGATTTTTTTTTTCGCCAGTTGTGGTTGTTATGGAGAGCCCCTCAAATCATATTGGCATGTAATCTTGAGCTCCACTGCCCCGCTAAGACAGTTTTCTTCCCGGCTTTCCGACATTGCTCGGCGACAGAAAGAGTCTATTACTGTGTGCAGCGTGTTTGCCCGCTCGGTGCCCTCCCCTCGGTTTTGACACTGGCGGCTGGAGCCAGGCGCTTTCCCAGGGTTCTAAGGACTGACATCCCTTTCATTTTCCCGCCTGGGCGGCTCAGATAAAGGGGCATATTTTAAACCTCTGTGTGGATACACCAACTGTAAAGAGAGACGGGCTGGTGGGCCGTGGCCGAGCTGCAGCATTAACTTCACAGGGCGAGAGGAGAGGGTGAGATGGAGGAGGCGGGGCTGAAACAAATAAAGAAGTCCACTTTATTAAGCGGTGACCCCAACAATGTAGGGAAAATATGGATGTAAGAGCTATAACTAGCTGCAGACCTGACTTTGCAAAATATCGCAAACATTATCTGCAGATAACCCATCTCTCTCATTTATCCCTGTTCTATTACAGGGCCAATGTGTTGCACCACGTTTTTTTTTCCCTTCTAATCTCCCTCCTGTTACAAGTACGTCCTCCCAGCGAACCAAAGCCGCGGTGGAAGCCGTCGTTTATCATATCAGTAATGAGAGCGGGCTAATCGTGTGTATTCCGGAGACAGCAATGATACACTGCTTGGCGCTTGCCAGGGATCAGCCTCTAAACAATGTTTATCATTGTCTCCCAGGGCTCTTTAATTATCTGCCAAACATTATTGACAGAACAGCGAGGGTCCCTGTGTTTTATGATTTTAAAGGAGGCTGGGTTATTATTCTCAAACATTATGTGCCAAGGAAAACAAAGCAGGGTGGTTTTGATTTTACACGCTCAGAGTGCATCATTTTTCTTGAACTTAGACAGTATTTGTTTTGATCGAGGATGGATGAAGTCTTTTCCGATCTTGGGCCCTTCGCAGCATACATTTTGTGTAAGTGGCCACATTATTAGAGATGAGTGAGGAGCACAGGGTGGATATCATCAGATCTTCATCTGATACCTGAGGTTTGCAGCTCCAGAAACACTGTTCAATGCCTGAAGTGACAAGAAGAGGGACGGCCTGTGCAGCAAACATGTCTGACACACTCCCACATTTTTCATTGAATCATGCTGAATCACTTAAGTCCAGGCTAAAAATATGTCAGCAACTATTAGATGTATTGAAATGGTGCACAGGCAGACATTCATGGTTCCCAGATGATGAATCCTAATGACTTGTGTGGTTCTCCGAGTTTTCCTTTGTTGTTTTGAGGGAAACATTGGATGGATTGTCAAAGTCTGATTGTCAACACAATATACCAAGAGGATAAACCTGGTACAAACACTGGGCTATACCTACCTTGCGGGTTGAGGTTAACATTTATCTTGAAGCGCAGCCTCACATCGCTGCTAGCGTGGCTCTTGACTTGTTTTATTTCCGTTTAAATAGTCTTGTCTGTACTCTTAACACACCATAAGAAAGATTATTTGGAGTAGGGATGTGGCAATATTAGATTTTCAACAGACGATTATCGCAGCCAAAAGAATTTACTCTGCTATCCGTGAAATTCATCTCTCACCTTGTTCACTGCGTGTTTTTGTTTGTCTTTTTGTGTAACTACAAGTGGACAAAAAGTGTTCATGAAGAACAATTGCACTTGCTAGCAAGCTAACTTTTTCGAATATATCGTCAGCACTGGTTTCTTGCTACACCGCTGTTTGCAACTAATCATTTTGCTAATTAACTGGCTAACTTTTCTTTCCAAAACATCCAAACTCGGTCTCTTTATCCACATTTCTTCAGTCAATTTCAAAGTAGTAAATCCAGTCGAAGGAAGTCATGAAACATGTTACGAGCTCCTGTGCGTCTGCTTCCGTCCCAACAACTACCCATTACCTCAGATTAAAGACATTAGCAGCAGCTAATGCGGTTATTACACATCTCGGCCATATATTGCTTTCGCAGCCATCCTGTAACCTTTACTTGGCTGCCCGGTGGGAGCTGAGTGGAAGCTGAATGGCATGCGTTGACATTGTTAAAGACACACGTGAGGACATCACACGTTTCATGTTTGACTCGTACGTTTGGAGGAGTCGGGGGGGGGGGGGGGGGGGGGGGGGGAACACCGACATCTTGAGGCTGTAGCTCAATATCCCGCTAATATGTGAGGCTGCAGTCTGAATAGTGATGGTCAACAACATCACCCTCAGCAGACAGACGTGGTTGTGAAATATGAATTCAGGCCAAACAGTGTGTTACCATACACGCGCACATTCACACACACCCGCAGCCTCTCCTCCTTGTCACGTCTCCCCGGATATCAAATCAACATGGTTGTATAACAAGAGAGGAGGTGTGTCTCATTGATGGTTGCATGAAATCACCTTTGCTGTGCTGTGTGTGTGTGTGTGTGTGTGTGTGTGTGTGTGAGAGAGAGAGAGGTGGGGGCAGCAGCAGCAGCAGCAGCAGCAGCAGCGTTGGCTTGGGGTGAGGTCCTGCCCTGATTTTCTCTGGAATTCCTTTGTTTTTGGAAGCCAGTAAGGGGGAAACTGAATCTGCGTAGCCCGAGGGGGTCTCTGCTCCTTGAGAATTCTCCGCACACATCTCTCTGCCGCCAGCTCTGATGGTTTTAGGGGTGGCTCTGTTTTCAAAGCTTGGAAACAGTCAAGGTGTTTTTCACCTTCCAGAAAGAAAAAAAAAGGAAAGGGGGAGAAAGAGAAAAAATGATGACTGCACCAGGCAAAGCGTCTCAGGGCCTGGAGGGACCGATGCTACTCAAACAAAAATTTGTTCCATATTTCAGGGCTACGGAAATGAAAGTCAAATGTAGATCCTGTCACTCAGGGCACTGAAGATACCTTCCACTGAATATGGATGGAAAACAGAAGCAGAGCCAGCACCTCCTTTATCCCAAATTATTAATAATGATAAGCTAGTGCAACTATTGCCTGTTTTTACATTTTTAATAATCCTCTCTTTTTCAGGTTAATACGTGTTTTCAGCAGCGCGTCATGGCCGCTGGAAGGGGCCAAGGCTTCTGCAGGAACGCTGTCAGCCGCTCCAGCAGGCTGAAAATGTTGCCTCACGTTCATGGCTCATTAAATCTGATAAACCTTTGGTAATGGTGTTAAAACTGTACAAAGGTATCTACATTTAGTCCGTGCCACAAGTTTTCCGTGACCAGATCCTTATCAAGGGGGCTCTGTCGCTTTAAGTAACTAACTTCTACAAAGCGGAGCCTTTTCCCTCTCGTTTGAAGGGGGCTCGTGTTGAGCGAGTGGAGGGGGGCGGTGGGAGGGGGGGGGGGAATAGCCTTGTTGCCTGCCTTCATTGAGCCAGCCTCATTCTTTGCTGTCCCCTGGAACGGGCGGGAGTGGAGAGGAGGCGAGGAGGCAGAGGAAAGGGGAATAGGAGAAGGGCTTGGAGGTCTGGTCACGTGAGCAATGATAGTGTTCGTGCTGGTCCCTTTCAGGCTGTCACAGTAAATCTGTTTGACTTGTCACTTTGTAAATCATTACGAAGGCTAAAAGCCTCTCTATTGGATTGTGGTGGAAGGGGGGAGGCAGCAGGTTTCCTTTGTGCCTTCTTGACGATGATGATAATCAAGTTTGTTTCTGGCCATCCTGCTGTGAGGCTATAATTAGCTCCCATCTTCTCGTCTGCTTTTTTTTTTTTTTTTTTTTCGTTCCTCAAAGCCAAAAGTGGAGTGGGAGAGTCATTGTGCGGAGGTCATGTGTTGCGTTTCAACGGCTTTTGAACTCTCTCTTCTTTCAGTTTCATCAGCCTTTTAACCGTAGATTCCGACAAGTTCATTATTCAGCGAGCCTTCCTGCCTGCTCAGAACTGATTTTTGAAAAGTGCACTAATGGCGATGGCTGTAGAGCATGCGAGTCCTCCTGTTCCTCCCCTGGGTCAGGGAGGGTGGGAGTCACTGCTTGAGGTATGTCTAAACTTGTAGTGTCACTCTCCAGCAGAGCTGGTTGCTGTCTGACAGAAACATGACAGAGTGGATCTCGTCCCTGCATGGCCTGACGTCCGACTTCCGAGGGCAGACACACACCTCCTTCCTGTTTTCCTCTTCCCCTCTGTTTTCTTTTCTCTTGTGCCATCCATCTTCTCCTCCTTGCTCCCCCTGTTTCTCTCTTGAACCCCCCCCCCCCCCCTTTTTTTTTTCTTTTGGTGTGTGTGCCAGCAGCACTCATGCCTGGAACAGAGCGCCAGGGCAGACATCTGTCGCACAGTGTCCCTGATCCGATCTGTGTGGCTCGAAGCATTGGGGTCATGAAGAGTAGCAGTCTCCAGTCCGGACACCATGGGAGACAATCTGAGAGCTCCGTCTCTGCGCTTTTTGGTCTTTTCTCATTAAAATTCACACAGCACACAGCCGCGCACACGCCAGGGTATTAAGCTGTTTGTTGTCTGTATGCGGAGCGTCTGTCATTTGGACTGTTGCAGCACTAAGTCAAAGCGGGCTGGCAGCGTCCCATGTCTTTCCACTCGCAGGTGCAGAGAGCAGCGATACGTCGCTCGCTTCGAGCTCGTTCGCCAGCCGCAGTGATGTGCAGCTGATCTGAAAGGAGGATTTTGACAGTTAAGCTGGATCTCTGTGCCTGGGGCAGCGCCATTAATGACAAAACCAATGACAGAATGAATAAAAGGGCGTTGATTGCGGCTGTTCGCTCGTGTTAGAGCGAGTGTTACCGTGGATTGACATACGCGGCGTCTGCCAAGTTTGATACTTCACATACCTTCTTGAGAGATTAATGGCTGCGTATTGATCCAACTCAGGGTTTTTGACGTTTATTGGTGTTGCACCGGTAGATTTTTTTTGTTCGAGAACAGGTGAGTTCATGCCAAGTGACAAGGCTGGTGAATGCTCAGCTCAGACGCTCATGGCGAAATGCGAAATGTTGAGTGAGGCTCCGTCATTATCAAAGGGCCGAACCGGTGTTCCGCATGCCGTCGCACAATCAAACTACAAATGACTTACACCGCCTCCTAGGCTTCCATTTGTCTCTGTTCATTTCACTAAATCATGAACTTTAACTTGCAGAGGCTTGATTGCAATAGCTAATCTATCACAGTACATGCAGTATTTAGTTGCTAAGTTGTGTCATCTGAACGCAGTGATGCCGCTGACAGACTCCTCCTGTCAGCGCCTCTGAAGATGCTCCAACATCTACGATTCGAGCGCGACCTTTTATAAAGCAAGAAACAACTGAAACCGCAAGCACACATCCATGTCTCCCGACTTGATTTTCCGACAACACGGCTTGTCAGTGCTTTTTTCTGCATTCGACTGTCAGCTCTCAGATGTTGGAGAGTTTTGAAAATGATCCCATTTTGCAACTAAAATACCACACAGTTTGGAGCAACTTTGATAAAAAAAAAAAAAGGCGTGAAGGTTACAACAGCTCTGTGATGGAGTGTTGAAAAAAGGATTTTTTTTAAAAATAGTTGGATGTAATTTGTCAAGGAGTGAAGGGGCTCAACATGCTATCAAAACCACTGTCCTGATTATCAGGACTGATCGTCATTTTGTTTTCACTTTTTTATTCTGTATGATGTCAGCACTTATAGGAGACGTGTTACGCTTTTTCATTGTTTGTCATTTCCTTCAGGGTTTTATATATCGGTTCTTGCGCATGTAAAAAGTCAGTGTGCACAGACTGGCACTCCTCTCGCACAGAAAACACTGCTGCTGAAACAGCTTGTCAGTTATTTAGCACAGCTGCTCTGCTGTAGTCAGGCATGTGTGAGTTGACCAATCAGAGAAGACTGAGTTGGGGGGGAGGGGGGGTGCCTTAAAGGGACAGGAACCAAAACAGAGCGTTTCAGACAGAGGGGGAATACAGAAGTGCAGCGCCGGACTGTATGAGAAAGTGTATGTGTTTTTCTTCACACTTAAGCGTGTAAACCTATTCTAGCAATGACCCAAAATACAATGATGAGCATAAAAATTTGCACTTTATGTCTCCTTTAATGGTTGTACCGTTGATTTAAGAAATTTCCAGATTTAAGGGTTGTAATTTGAGTCGACTTACACCAACCTGAACAACCTGTATTGTTCCGGCTCTGACGATATGAGATGAGGTCTTCGTTCTCAATACAAAGCTCTGATTGGCTCTGTTGTTTTCAGCCGTCATTGAGCACACCACCTTTTGAATAGCGTGATCCGAGATGTGGGCAGCGATTCTGAGACCTGGAGCCATGCTACGAAACCAACAGTATGGTCCTTTTAAGATAAAGCAGCAGACCCATTTGATGAACTCAAAGCGTCACAGAGCTCCTGTATCACCGAGTGTGACTCCTTTGATTCAGTGCATCACATGCGAGTCAGCAGAGGCCAAAAGTAAAAGGCTAGCACGTGTGACGGGCAGATTATTTCCCTTTTATGACGCCTGTCCCCTTTCAAAATGAATATCGTCGCATCTTGTTTACCAAGTATAAATCCCTGAGATTGAAATCAGGCCGAGATGAGATAAATGGCAGACACAGCTCTTATCTTTTGGAAGATAATTGACCTGTGACACTTAGTTGGCTGGGCCCCAAGCCCACGATGGCCTCTTGATGTGAATGTCAATGCGTTTTCAAGTGCAGATAAGTAAGATTGAAATAACTGTTTACATATTAAGAAGAGATTATATAATGTGAGTTAATACACCAGGCTGCTGCACTGGTTTCCGATTAGAACGGCACATATGACCAGACAAACTCGCGGCCAAGGTACACTTTTAAAGACATTAAAAAAAACTAGCTACGCTGCAAATTTCAGATAACATTCACTGAGCAAATATTAGCTGGCTGGCTCTGTGCATTAATTCTGTTCACTTACAGCGCCGAGGCTCACAGTGTGCTTACGCTGTATAAATCACTCTTTAATAGGTTCATGTTTGTGCTCAGTAACACCCATTCACCTTGATGTGTATTATTTTGTCACATTTGTCACAATGTATCTCATTACCTCAGTGTGTGCACATCTTCCACATCTATATCTTTCATAGCTGTTTTGGGTTCTAAGGACGGTTGCAACAAGCAAATATGCTGTTTGCAAGTAGGCTGTTGATTTTTGATAAATTGATTCATAATTTTATCTTAAAACACTTGAGTTAGAAAAGTGGAAATTGCTTATTACAGATTCCCATTGCTTAAAGTACTGCCTTTAGAGAAATCTCATATTTGAGAAGTTGAAAACAGTGATTGTTTGAAATGTTTAGCCGTGCTAGTGACATGTCGGTCTTTCTGTTCATCAGTCCACCTCTTTGGTTTCAACTTAAAAATGTTTAAGAATATGCAACAGGACCCTGAACTTTCTGACCCCAAGGAGTCCTACAGGATGCAAGAATGACATTAACTTTGATGTTTCTGTTAACTTCCCTCTATCTTCTCCATCGGGTCAAAATCTCACTGTCCAGTACTTTAATTTATTGACAGATACCTGCAAAGTCGACGACGTTCCCATCCTGGATGCGTGATATTTAAGTCTTTAAAATATCAGATATGCAAATATTTTCCAATTCAAGTTGGTCGACTTTTTTTTTCTTGGAATCAGATATGTGAAGGCTGGTCAATCATAAAAAGAAAGTAAAATTTAAAATGATTCATTAGATTTATTTGTCATCGTGTAGAAATTAAATTTGCTTTGATTTTATTTATTTTTTTAGAAATTGTGGATGATTTATTATTTTGTGTTAACTGAAAGGATGACGGTGTTGACAATGCTCTCCTGTACGAACTTAAATTCTACTTTGATAAGACTCGCTGTTGGTTGTGTTTATGTGGCTGTAGTGTGTGTAAATGTGAGTGACTGTGTGTGGGGAGGACCCCAGGAAGAATGCCCAGTGCTTATGCAGGTGCTTATGGGGATCATTTCAGGCAGATGCCAATATTTTATGTTTAAGCGCTTATCACCTGATACAGATGACATGCCAGTATTTCATGCATCCCTAGTTCCACTCAGCCCTAACTGTACTTTGCGTTGTGTCATAATCAGCAAACGAGTGCATGCTAATGAGCTAGACTAAGGCTAATTTAGCAAACATTAGCTTAAAGCAACTGAACATCAGCATGTTACGATTGTCACTGTGAGCAAGCTGACGTTAGCATCTCAGAGCACCGCTGTGCCCAGATTATCAGTCATTGTCGATGAATTTTCTTTCAGTCTGTTAATCCCTTAAGCAACTGATCATCTCAGCACTATATGTAAGCATGTCTCTGTCGGTGTCGAGAGCCTTGTGTCGCGAGGCATCCTGCTCTCTTTTGCACTTCTTCCTCAGAAGTTTCTCTCGACAGAATCCTCTTAGTGTCCTCTCTGTGCGCCTGGTATGCAGCAGCCTGGAAAAAGGTGTTTTATACTGATGACAGGCAAGGTCGACCAGCGAAACAGGACAGTGCGAGTGTGTGCGTGTGCGCCTATACGTGTGGTGGGGGAGAGAAAAGAGGGTGGAGGAGGGGGAAGGTGGGGGGGGTGACAGAAGGAGAAATAGAGGGAGAGAAAGTGAAAGAGTGCCACTGCAGCTCTGTCCCGGTGTACCACCCGCTACTCAGCTGCAGCTACAAATCAAACAGAACCGAGTCGCTGCTGGCGCTGCGCCACGACACTGATCACTGGCACACAGAACACTGTCAAAACCATCTTGATGGGTAATTAGGAATACTCTATCATTTTTGCGATCACTTAGCCGCGGCGCAGTGTAGTCTGGAATGTGTGTGTGTGTGTGTGTGATGAGCGCGTGGCATGTGAGGCTGTGGGATTGTTGGAGATGCTGCAGTGATATAAGTACATTTTACACAATGTAACCCCCAGCTGGGTGTCAGACTTTGAGGATGGAAGGATTTTGGCTGATCCCTTAAAGTCAGGCCAAAGCATTAAACTCTAGCTGCCCCTGGTGTGTGTGTGTGTGTGTGTGTGTGTGTGTGTGTGTGTGTGTGTGTGTGTTGTTGCTGCAGCGCTGTGTGTAACCTTGTGGTTGTTTTTAAAGGGTAGCGGCAGTGTTATGGCTCTTTGTGAGTGTCACTGATGCACATCGTGTCCTGAATGACTTTGACCAGGCAGGCCTTGCAGCTTTACAGAGCAGAGCGAGCCGGATAGATAGATCGAGCTTTAAACAGCTCTCATATACATGGGAAAGAGGGAAAGAAAGGGCTGGTTGGCAGGCTGTTTCCCCCCTCCCTCCCCCCCCCCTTGTGATTTAAACATTTTGAATTTTCCCATTAACCCTCATCACTCACAAGAAGACCTCGGCTAAACTGCCTACTTTTACACTTGCGCTGTGAACAATTTTGCAATTTGTGCTGTTATTATCCTAATTTGCAGGGAGCGAAAATGAGAGAAGGGGGGGGGGGAGCATGTCGTGTGCCCTTTGATTAAGTGGGATGTTTGAATGCCGGGCCCTCCACCTTCAAGAGAGATTTGATACTTGAGGGGTTGAAGTGTTTTTGATGGAAACTCCATTAATGATTGATAACAGGAGGAGAGCGGTTAAAAATCTCCCTGCTCCAGCGCCATCAATTATTAAAAGCTCTCTCCTTGCATTTTGGTGGCACATAAAATATCAGTCACCATCTTGAAAACTTGAGTTGATAATATCTGTCAAAGGAATTAAGGCTGTGTATTGATTCCTTGAAACTCTCCTCATCCGGGGAAGGGGGGGGGGGGGGGGGGGGCTTGTTTAAAGGTGATCCTCACAACAGATTGCGTCAATTAGCGTTGGTTTTGTCGCTGTTATCTGCTCGTCAAAAGGATTTCTAGACTTCTAAGGCATCATTTATAAAACCGAGGTTGATGCTATCACAGGTTTATGTTTTATTAATGGTTTACCTGAGCTAGATTAGATAAAGGTTTTCTTCTCGGCCCGGTCCAGCTGGTTTTCAGCTAAAACATCTCTGCGTTGCGGCATATCTAGGCTTCATCTGGAGATGGTTGTGTGCCACAGAGTGTCTCGCTTAATAGCTCGAATGATTCAGCCCGCCTTCATGCCAAGATTCTCACACGCGCCGCATGTCGAGTATGATGTTGAGGGACTGAGTGGATGTTTGAAGTGTTGCTGGAGATTCGTGTCAGCCGGTGTACGAGTGCGTGTCAGTGCAGCGGTGGAAGTTCTCCGGAGCCGAGTGCTGATTTCTGAGTTGCAGCCTGGAGAACGAGCTGACAGGCCCCGCGGGCTTCTCTGTGTCATCGCCAAGGTTCCCATCACCATCATCCCCTTGCGGAAGGGAATTCTCTCAGAGGGCACCGCCATACTCCCACACAGGAGACCCGCTTAAGTCTTAACGCTGCATGTGGCAGCCGCGTCCGGCCACTCTGCTCAAAGTGCTCCGAGGCTGCTTCAAGGCACGCGAGAGTGGATGATTTCATGGCCCTTCAATTGGCCGTGGAGCCTCACTGAAGGTAATGATTATTGGCTCACATAAGGGCGGAGCACGCTTGGCAGCGCCTCTATTAGAAAATGCCTCTCTCTTTTTTTTCTTTCTGTGTCATCGTGAGTGACACCCTCATTTGCTGGTGTCAATATTCTAGTTATTCATTGACTACAAATGGACTCTTACAGCACTGTGTCTGCATTGCTCAGTAACTTCTGTCTCCTGATGTGAGGTAAGTGAGAAAAAATGCTCCCGGAGATATGAAAAGTATATCAAACGGACGGGATGTAAAGATAGAGAAGAACGCTGACAGTATATGAAAAAGTAACAAGAAATAAAAGTGATGGCTGTTCTTATCTGCACCCAGATCGGCGAGGCACCGTGTGCTGCCCGTCTTGTGTCAACAGCGGCGCGTATTTACATAAGCTGTTTCCCCGTCGGCCATGGCTTCTTGTCCTGCGAGCACCAGGAGCTGCTATGGTGAGGCGCTTTGATTAGATTTACAGATGGAGATTAATGTGAACAGAGGTAATGGCACAAAGGCATAAATCACAAAGAAGAGGCTGGAAGCACTGTGGTTGACCTTTTGAATGGCGATAATGATGCTGGAGTCAGATATGCTCCTACTGGGGGCCGCAGCGGCTGCGCGAGTTTAGACAGCGCTGTCGTAAATGCAAAATGTGCGCGTGCGTGTGTGTGCGCGGGCGCGTGTGTGTGGGGTTAATAGAGGGGGCGGTCAACACTGGAGTGCATTTAGGTGAAGTGACAGCGCGTATGAAGCTGTCAGAGCATTACACGCTGCAAAGTGAGGGAAATGAGTAAATGCACTTAGGGTCTGTGCACACACACACACACGCACACGCGCGCGCACAAGCACAGGCTGATACCTGGCGCTCTCTTTAAGTGTGGAAGTGAAACCTGTCTGCCTGTCGGTCTGTTTGTCCGTTCCCCTGTCTGTCCCTGCAGCGCGGAGCATCAGCAGGGTTATTAGAGGAGCCCTATGGCTGCCACTGATAAGGCCCGTATGGGTGCTGCCACTGACAGCGCATCCTGCCTGCGTGGCGAACACAAGTGGCCTGGCCGGGGGATTACTGCCTGCCGCTGCCATTTCTGCTGATGCCTTTCTTTATGTTATCCTCTCCAGTCACATGTGCTGCATTTGAATAACTTGGCTGATGTTGTAGAAATGGAACTCCTCGCAAAATCCCCACCTGCATACAAATGAAGCCGCGCGGGAAAAAAAAGGCGTCCACACAACGCGCATTTTTTTCGGCTTATTTCTGTCCCCCGTCTCCGTCTTTTTCTTTCCTCCTGCTAGTGGCCACAACCGGTTATTTACATGCTCTGTCACTTACTGGGAGGAGTGATGCTGATGGGTTAGGAGGCTCACTAATCCACTCTGCTGCTGTCATTAGAGAGAAGCAAACAGACTGTTACCACCTCCTCCTCCTCTTTCTGCTCATCATAAGCCTGCCTGCACACTTGCTCGTGCGCACGCACACACGCGCACACACACACACACGCACACAGCTGTGATGGAGAGTGCCTCTTGTTTCTTTAGCGCTACTGAGTGGAGCCCTGCTTTGGTAATTGATCCTGTTTGGTACAAGGGGAGGGGGGAGAGAGCGCGAGAGAGAGAGAGAGAGAGAGAGGGAGGTCCTTAGTGTTGTCAGTTTGCTGCATTAATTTTTCAAACGTGGCTAGTGAGGCTGGAGGGACGGAGGAGGGGCCCACCGCAGAGCTCGCCTCGGATGCTGTGCATAAGGCTGCCGCTTGGTCTGTCTGCGCTGCCGTCGCTGTTTATCCGCGCACACTCTAAAATAAGTTCCTCCCCGTGAGACTCAATCATGATTCAACTGATTCATCCACTCGGCCCCGGCCTCCTGCTGATGACATATTTGTTTTCTTCCGTCTCTCCTCCGTCCGCAGCTCAAAAATAGCCTCCTGGTGGTTGTGCGTCTTGTGTGCCTCTTTGTCTGGGTGTTTGTGCCTTCTCATGGCGTACAGTATGCGCAGCAGATAATAGACAGACCTCACTCTGTGCTTTTTGATCCCGGCTCTGGGCTCCGGTCGCTGACTCAGTGATGATGTCACAGAGCCAGCCGAGAAGCTGAAGGACTGAGCAGAACGGAGGCGCGACGAAGGCTCAGTTCTTGCCTGATACTGTAGTAGAAACTGCTATTATTACTTCTGTGTTCTTCACAAGTTCTCCCCCGTCTTCTGTCCTTCTCCCACTCCTGTCCTATAATTAGTGCTAATGTTAACACAATGCTGTTCAGCAGTCGGCAGAAAGGACTCTGCTGAATGATTTCTATGTCCGTCAGAACTGCATTAGCCGACATATCCATGAGTCATTAAGAGGTGCTCGCAGCCACAGAGGACGTCACTGCTGACATTTGTTGCCGATATGAGTCATAACTTCTTGCTTTTACTTAATGCATCCCCAAGCCACTTGTGTGTGTGTGTGTGACACATATCATTTAGCATCTCTAATTTTGGCTCACGCTTGGAGATGTAAAGTGGCCAGCAGCAGCTCACAGCTCCCCACAAATGTCATGCAAAGTATCTAAAAAAGCTTTGTGGTGATGCAATATGTAAACCACACTGTGGGAGAGAACTGTCAGGAGGTTACGCCGGAGTAAAGTCATGATAACTGGAGCTGCAGCACCCACAGTACAGCGCCTGGGGACCAGGAAGTTCCTATGTCCTAAATAGTCAGGATGGGTCACATGCAGCATACATATCCCCCCCGCAGGGATTAAGAACTCTAACTTCTTTTTACTTGGCAAACATCGCACTTTGTCACATATACTTATGCTAGCATACACTAGCATTCGTTTCAGATTGTTTCCAAAAGTTTGGCATCTGCACTGAAATGACCAACAGTAGAAACGTAGGTAAAGTGCAACTCCACCAAATGTAAAGATTGACCCGTGTTTACTGCTATTCCAGAGTTCCTATGCATAATGTGCACAAAAGTAGCATAGAAACCTCATGTGTCTCCAGAAGAAGCTGCATATAATCTGATAAATGACCTCCAGTGATGTCACTCAGTGGCATTGTGGGTAATGAAGGCACCTGGTTTAGAAAAGCAGCCCACTGGATAACCCTGTTGGACAGTTGAAAAACAAAGTGGTACTACAGGAGGATGCATCCAAGATATCACACTCAGACATCAAGATCAACTCTTGATCCCTACATTTCCCACAATGCATCTTAATAACTTCTTTCGTTAGACTTCCCCTGTTTGTTCGATTCCCACATCTCTCCATCTAACAGCACCAGTTTGTAACGAAGGCTTTCTGCCATCAGTATGCCATGTCCAAGCACAAACAGAGATAACCCCGGTGACATCATCAGGGTTATTCTTCATGCTTAAGAAAGCTTCTCCAGAGCCACAGAGGAAATTACAACTGTTACCACAGACTGTACAGCTGTTTGTTACCGAGGCATAGACAAACACAAGTGTATCGACGTTATTGTGGACATGGACTAAGACTGTAGGCAACCAGAGAAACGCATGACTTTTCTTCGTAAAAGTATGTTTGAACAAAGTAATGCCATTGTAGGCGAATATCACGTATTATTGTACGTGTTTTGCCCTCTTAACCCAACCATTTAACCTCGACGTGTCAGCATACCAAACATAATAAAAGGCAGGGCCGGGCCACAGATGAACGGTGTGATTTACAGCCTTTGTGAGGTCACACAGGTGAGAGTCCTTTCTTTACCTCCCCGTGTTTTGTCCCATCCAACAGGTGTGTTTTCTCCCTGATTCCACTCCCCCCCCCCCTCCCCCCTTCCCTCCTATCCTCTCACCCTCCTGCCAGCTTAGCTAGCCAGGACAGGCCTTCTTCCACTCCAAAACCATGATTGCATTCTTGAGCTATTCCACCCCCTCCTTCAGAACAAGAGCACTCCGCATCTCCCTCCCTTTCAAGTAGAGGCTGCCGGCCGCGCTTCCCCTTTGAAGATGTAATCTTGGAAAACACAGAGACATCTCCGGGATTATCTTAAATGTCTTCAGTATGTCAACAGCCTGGCCCCGTCGCGGAGCAGCGCTGGCTGTTTAAGGGGCCGGCTGCGATGACAGCCGAGGAAAATGCAGCATCGCAGAGGTAATCACAGGGTCAACTTTGCTGACTCCATCCAGGGCCAAACTCCCACTGTTAAAACTGGATGATAACAGACACAGTGAAATGATGTATTTCCCCCCGTGTGGGCTAGGCTGTGTTTACAATTGAAGGTAATAGCAGGCAGCGGAGCGCTCAATAACAGATGGCGTTGGTAGGTGAGGTTCATTTGTGTCATGGCGTTCTCCAAAATGTTATGAAAACCTCAACGTCTTAACTAAGCATACACAATGAGATGAGAAGCATCACCGAGTAGTCACAAGAGGGAGAGTTACTATACACCAAATTAGAGGCACATAAGTGGGCGCTCCTTGAAAAGGATCTTGACTTTGTAATCATATCAGATGTTATCGGGAGGAGATTTTAGGAAGGGTAAGTGCTCGGAAACTAAATCAGAGAGAAGCTGCCGAGGGAACACGTTGTTATCATAATTACCTGCTGAGCGATGACTGCAGAACCGGTGTTGATGTTGACGCCGAGCTGCCCTCTCCTCTCTCCGACGAGGCTGTCTTGTGTGGGCTGCTGCCTTCGACACATCTCTTTGTGTTCTGTTCTGTGTGTGTGTGTGTGTTTTCTTTCTTTTTCGTTTTTCTTCCCCCCCCCCCTCTGTTGAGCCAGGAACACAGACTGCAGGCCAGAAAAAACGCAAATATTGTTTTGGTGAGATCTGGCATGGAGATTGGGGACGGACTTGCGTCAGTGTGTACGTGCGGGCGCTGGCAGGCCTCTCGGGCTGCTCCTGGGAGCCGGGTTGAACTGGAGAGACCTCATCTTCTCCCGTTTCAAACGGCAACCTGCTCCTGCCGCCGCACAGGGCCTTGTCTTTTTCCTTTTTTATTACAAATGATCTGAGCGGAACGCAGCCCCAGCTCTCCTCACTGCTGGCATTTAAACAGGAGGAAATAACAGACGATGATATCAGAGTGGTGAGGGGAGAGCGAGAGACCACTCCAGGAGGAGGAGAAAGAAACACTTGACCTGTTTGTTTAGGAAAATGGTATTCCTCTGCTAATTTCCTCCTGATAAGTATCTGACAGCTCCTGGTAAAGTGTTTTATCTTGGCTGGAGGGAAATGGCTTCTCTCACTCACAGCGCCAATCGATTTTTCGGAGTCTCTGCCGCTTTAAATTGCATTCTCTGGTTTTTTTTAGAGTTGTTCTATTTGCATAGAGGTCATCAATTACATATATTAGCCTACTGCTTTCTTCAGTGCGGACGGTCTCCTCCCCTCCCCTCCCCTCCCTCCCTCCTGCTCGCTTTTTCCTTACCTCTCGAGACACTGCTGCACATTCTCGCTCTTACCTCTTCCACCTAACATCATCGACTGCTGTTTGCCGCGTTGGGGGGCATTGATTTTTACTGTTCTGCCTCTCTCTCTGGTTTAACAGTTGATGAGTTGTGTTAAGACGCCCAGGGACAGCCCTGCCTGTTTTAAGGAGATGAGGTCGGCTTTTATAGCGCTGCTGCTTCCTCAGCCTTGGATGATAAGGTGTGTGTGTGTGTGTGTGTGTTTGTGTGTGTAGTATGTAAGTGTGTGCACGAGTCTGTCTGTATGAGCTGAGAAGTCGCTTGAGACTAGGATCCCCCCCATCCCAGGAAGCTAAAGTAAACGTTGCGGTGTTAAGGGCTTTTAACCGGCAAACTTGGGCTTTGTCATCTTCAGCATTTGAATCACTTTAAAGTCTTTGCGCAGAAAATTGGTTTACCTCAGCCGACGAGCAGCCACACCATCAGATACGATTACCAGGATTGAAGTGTTAAGAGTAAAACGAAACAGGAGACGTCTGGCTCGAGTGGAGAGTTGACACAGAGTTTAGATTCATAGGCGACAGGACTTTTTAGTCCCCCCCCTCACACACACACACACACTCAGAAAGTCATAGATACAGACACAAACCTCATTTAACACGATTAGTTTCTTTGAGGATTTTACCGCAGCCTCTTATATCCGGGATGAAAGAGTTCACACTTCTGACAGGGGAGCAAAAAAAAAAAAAAAAAAAAAAAAGCCAGAGTCTGCAGAAGCTAGTACGAAGCACTCAGCTTTTCCCTGCAATATTCACCACATTATTAAGGAACACATTGCTTTGTGCTGTGTTGCTCTCAACACCATCTGTAGTGCGCCGCTCAAGTGGTAGCAATTTTCCCGTGGCCTCGTGTCTCGCGCGCGGCATTACAAGCGAAACTCGATTGCAGATCCTCCGCCCGACGTTCTAGCGCGTCGAGTTTTCTCATAAACGTTTGCATTCTTCGGTGATTGCTCCCCGGCAGTTTCCAATATGCCGAAAATGCGCTCGCCATCTCACTATTTAGTTCCCTCTCGCACTTCTTCAGCTTTGAAGGCCGATGTCATTTACCCGGTCTTGCTCTTCTAATCCAGTCTATCCTCGGCGGTAATAAAACAATGATCAACCTCGAGGAAGCGGAACGCAGCTCTCTCGTACGGTGGCTGAATGACGTCACCTTAAAAAAAACCAAAAAAACGATGCTTTAACATAATAATTGAATATCCAGAATTTAATGTATGACCAGCTTAACAATCGGATATAATAATCTTCCTCTTAAACCCATAACCTTTACACACTCGCTGCACACACACACGTTTTTAAGAGGGTCCATCGGTGCGTGTTATAGCTGGGTAATATCAACCTAATAGGCTTACCTGTCAGCACAGTGCGGGACGTAGACCCCGTAAATCACATTTGTCTGCGACACCTGCTCGCCTCCCTGCGTATTTATGGGTTTCTCCTCCGCCCTGTCCTCTTCTTTTTGGCCTCCGTCCAAAGTCAACCCCCTCTTCACACAGTATGTTCTCCAGTGTGCTCCCTTCGTCTCGTGGATTAAATGAACGAGCAGGTGTCCAGGCGTACGGGGGGGGGGGGGGGGGGGGGGGCATTCCATACACGTACCCCCTCTTTTGAAACCATCCATGCATTGTTTTTGAATATCAAGAGGAGATATTTTAGATTCAGTCCTGAGAAGGAAAGAATTTTGGTCATTTTTTTTTTCCGTATCTTAAACTTTGAATGTGAGCACTCGACTGTGGAGTGTGTTTACCTTGATTTTGAGCAGGCATGGCGCTTTCAAAAGATAACCTGCCAAGGTGCAAGCAGACAAGTATGTGCTAAAGCAGTTCACTCATCTAGTTTTAGATCCTCTCACGGTCACTGACATCGACTGTCTGCGCATATTTTTTTGTTCTTCCTGTGCATTTCTGTCACACGTAATGTAAAGAAAATAGTCTTTATTCCTTTCATCCGTTTGTATGTGATTATAAATGACAGTCCTTGGTGAAGTATTTTCTTTTTTGTTCATAGACGTGTTGCCTTTTTTGTTAAAAGTAACAGCACAATTTTAGTGTGTTGAATGTGATCCATCAGCCTAAACGGCAATCTTAATGAAGTGTTCCTTACTGTAAAATAAGCGTCTTTATCAGAAAGGAACTAAACTGTTGAGCTAATGTTAGGAAATGTATGTTATCGGCCGTTAATTGAGAAAAGCCGTTTTTGCTTCATGACTTAACAAGCGCAGAGTCTACAGACTTTGACACAGTTGGTGGTTGTTTGCACCTTGAAAGCTGGTTTTGCAATCGACCAACAAACACAGAAAAAGGGAAGAAGACATCGGTCAACTGGAGAGCCAAACATGTCAGTGTGTGTGTGTGTGTGTGTGTGTGTGTGCGTGGACACTTTTTGTTTGTACAGTTTCAGAGGAAAACAACGCAACCGTCACTTACAGTACGTGTTTTGCAATGGTTCAGAGATGAGGCAAAGACTTTTAGCATCGCAAACCTTATCAGAACCGTGGAAAGGTGTACATAAACTACAGGTCAGGAACTTCGTCTCGTAATATAAACGTGTGAAATCGCGTTGAGAAGCAAGTAATTATCATTATCCGTATCAGCGGAAACCGAAAAAGATCCACGTTGTGTAACCCTGGTCTTCGTCCATGCTACAGGCTCTGTGAGGCTGTGCCACGGCTTTGAGCTAAGTACTGACATAAGCATGCTGACACGCTCGCAGTGACAGTGCTAACATGCTGATGTTAAGCATGTAGTATTGACCTGGTTCACCCACTCAGTTTAGCCTGTTAGCCTGCTAAATTTAGCAGCATTCGCTCACACAACGTACAGCTGAGGGTGGTGGGAGTGCTTGTAGTTTCACAGGTATTTGATCATCAATGTTGGACACTGATGGCAATAACCTCACTGGCATGGCTGAAAGAAGTGTGGCACGCTAATGGGGTTTAAATTTAAAATCACGCGATGGGGTCATTTTTGTATTTCGTTGCGTTTTTTGTGGAATTAAAGGGTACTGCAGAACTTGTTTTTTAAGCTAATCCCCAAACTTGTGTGTATGTGTTCCGGGCCTACACTGGATCGACCCGCAAAAGTGTGCAGTGGAGCAGTGAAGAGAGACTAAGAGAGGTGTGTTAAGGCAGTGAATCTTGCTGCTGTGTGTGTGTGTGTGTGCGTGCGCGTAATGGACTCAGGATGAGGGCTGACCGAGAGCCAGGCTGCTGATAACCTTTAGGAAGGACATTGTTCCTGTGCAGTGGGGGGTGGGGTCGCGTGGGGGGGGGGGATATACAGGACTGCTGCAGTGTACAGGCACGGCAGTGGCAGTGTGATAGGTGGTGCAGTTGCTCATTGGTTCATTGGCTTTCCGGCAGGGTTAGGAGGGAGAGAGTAAATGGGGCAGTATAGCAAACTCCCTCCTGCCTTCCCACATAGCAGTGTATTTCTCTGTGATACATTTGTCCTCTGTCTGAACCAGGTTCTCCCTGGCATTCCATTAAAGACATTTAACAGCCTTTTTCTTCTTCTGTCTTCCTTCCCCTCAGATCACCGCTTAAGGAGGGGGGGTCACTGAGGGACCGCGCGTGAGGAATACATGAAGGGCCGGGTGGGGGAGGGGTTGGCGACCACAGAAGCAGCACCAGAGAGGTCAAAGTTCAAACAGGTAAACAGATTTTTTTACTGTTAATCCACAGCTCTGTAATTGGTGCAGTTCCACCAATTGGACTGCTTCTTTTTTTTTTTTTTTTTCCCGACGCGGAGCAGACTTGGCACGCAACGGCAAAGTGAGGGAGTAATGTGGCTGGTTTTGATTGGACCCTCCTGGGCTGGCGGCTGGGGAGGAACTGGGAACTGAGCAGTCTGCAGCTGCTGTTTATGAGGAGCTGTGCAGGATCTTGTTTGGCTCCGTCCAGAAAAAGCAAAAAAAAAAAAAAAAAAACACAAAAAAAAAAACCCCGCCAGTCCCCACCGAGATGCTTGTGGCCAGTGTCAATACTTGGATAATAGAGCAAAAAACCACGATGCTGTGATTCAAGCACCGTTTGTTTCCAAAAAAACCTCACATTTTCTGTTCTTTACAGTGGGCAGATGTGGGCCTGGGGAGTCTGAAAAAAGATTTATGTGTTAATACATTTAAAGTGACAAAAAGTACACTTTAAACTTAACCCTACTTTAACCCTACTCCTGTTTCTAGACGTCTAGAAGTCTTGAGCCTAAATGATCTATAGGCTGCTTTTTTCTGTGTGCAGCTCTAGGTGGCATATTAGTGTACTTTGATATTAAAGTGGAATATCATCAATGTACTATCCAAATGAACTGAAACACTTGGGGGGTTTCTTTGTGAGTTTATTGTGGTACAAAAGGTATAGTACAGGGGTTCCATAACCTTTTACCTTTGGGCGCCAAGACTAAAACTCAATGGTGGGCCACGGGCTAAACGCAGACCAATTGAAGCCCATTTCCGCCAGTTAAAGAAAGAAAAGTGATGAAGACTTAGCCTCGATGAAAAACATTTCCCGTGGTAAATCAGAATTATGAGGTAATTTTGACTTTATCTCACAATTTCAACTTTTTATCTCTGGCTGAATTGGGCTCCCATACAAACACCTTTGGTTCACAGGCCCCACTTTGGGCAGCCCTGTTCTTTAGTATGTGCATGTTTGCCATGGCCCAAACAAGAAAAGAAAGCGATTTTCCAAGTAGGTCCAAAGCAGTGCAAAACTCTGCCACCTAGCTCCAGTTATACACTCGTTTTGCCTTCCCTCCTGTTTTCTTTGCTACCAGGGATTAAGGAGGATTGTGGGTGGTTTGGAGGGTGGGTGGGGATAGATCCAGGAAGCAAATGGATAAATAAAGTGCTGGTTAATCTTCCTTAGTGTATGTGTGTGTGTGTGTGTGTGTGTGTGTGTGTGTGTGTGTGTGTGAACGCTGAGCAATTGCACCGCCCGGGGAACATCTGCCTCGCACACAAACACACACACATGCACACGTATATGCAGACAGACAGACGGATGCTGCGCACACACACACACACACACACACACACACACACACACACACACACCCGACTAGCAGGGATCAGCCGCAGCGATAAGCACACGGACGTCAGAGCACAGAAAGCGACAGGTTTAACACACACACACACACATGCGTGCGCACAAGAGTGACAAGCAAACACATGGCGAAAGAGAGGGAGCGAGGCGCTGCCAGCCGACAGAGCAGAGCCGCAGAGTGTGACAGCACACGACTGCACACACATGAAAGTAGAGGAAGTTTTTTTTACTGTGTTTCTCCGCCGCTGTCGCACCGCATTCATCTCGGCTGGTATCCATGGACTCATATCTGTTCTTTTCTTTTTTTTTTTCTCTCTCCCCCTCCTCCTCTCACATTAACACATACACAGCGCACCAGCGGTTGATCAAACAACTGTGCAATTGAGGCAGAATTTGGCCAGACAGCCAGCCAGGATGAGTAATGCAGAGCTCCTCTGCCTTAATTTGTTTAGAAAGCCTATCATCGCTGCAAACATGTTACAGACTGTTGCCGTTTACAGAGCTGTATTTTCCCCCTGCAGCTTTAATTGGATGCATTTTTAATGCTAGCGCCACATAGTGTGACCACTGTTGACGCTGAACACTGCGGCCGTTGTGTGGCGGCGGAGTCGAGATTGAGGAGAGAGGAAGAGCGGGTGTTTGTGGTGTGCGAGTGTGGTAATGGTTCAGTGCGTTGTGTCCACGCTATAGGTTAAATTTATAGTTCTGCATCACAGGGTGACAGCTATGCTACACACCTAGCTGCTGTACCTTTACTGTACCTGATGCGTGACTGTGTAGACACCACAGCAGCTGTGATTGGTCGGATTAGGGTGTTCCGAGTTTCCAACGCTGTTAAAAATTGCTGTGAATGAAAGTTGATGAAAATGAAATTTTTAATAACAGTCATTAGTAAACGGTACATTTATAATTAGTTAAACTTTGATTAAGTTATTTGCTTGATATCAAACAATTAATTGCAATACAAAATATTGTTTAAGCAGTTGTAACTGTTTATTAACATCAGCTGCCAAATTATAATGGCCAAATAAACAATGTAATCATATTTATAGATGAACTACACGGTATTTATTTACCATTTACAGTGTATTATAATCATCAGTTGAAACTAAATGAATAGTTTTATTCACAACATTTTATTGTTGTTAAGATTCAAATAATTCAAGTTTAATCAACTATAAATTGACCATTTAGAAATAACAGTTGATCGCTGCTCATGACATAAATATGCAGATCGCACAAAATAGTCTCCTCATCAGCGTTGAGAGTGTAGTAAAGTAAACCAGTTGCTGTTGGGAGTGAAATGAAAGCATGATACCACCTGATTATGTACACCACATCTGTCTGGTGCTCCAGTGGTGCTAGCATTGGGTAAAATCCCACACTGCGTACCAGACAGGTTTACTGTACAGCTGGACTCCTGTTAAACTCCTGGATCCAGTGTTTGTCCACCTTGAATCAACAAAAAAGTTTTCTGTATTTTGGTACACACTAAGCTGGCTCAAATGCAAGACACGCAGACAGGCAGGTAGTAAAACAAAAAGAGATCTTTAATCAACATCCAAAAAATCCAAAATCCAAAAGTGCGAACAATAAAAAATGGAAAGCGACAAAAACTGGCAACAGAGAGACAGGCAAGGGACAATACAAAAATATTACAAAACCTAAGTAACAGACAGACCAGAAAAGCACACGGAACGAATCAGTAACACAGGGAACACATGAATGAGGGCCTGGGAACAAGCACAAGGAGATGCTTGGATGAAAACAGGATGAAAACAGGTCTGGCGTGAGGACGAGAACAGACGGACCAAAACACCGGCTTAGACACAAACTACACTAACAAGGGGATGAGGTGGAGGCTCAGAGGCACAGGTGGGAAACAGAACACTAGCAACACAGGTGAGCAGGAAGTAGAAAGTGACAACAAAACACAAGAGGATATAACTACAAAATAAAGCAGGAAATAACCGACCAGTAACCCGGAACTTGAGAATCTAGAGTAGGTGGGTTTCGAAACTTCAGCTTTGTAGCGTGAACGGAGGGAATAACCACATAAACCCTGGCCTGATGTGATCGCTCAGCACAGGCGTTGTCATTAACCTGTAGTGGTTTATTGAATTTAAATGGTGACATCAACCAGTTGAACCGGCGGAGACCAAGCAGAATCAACATGCAACCACTATCAGAAAACACTCCTGTGGACACACCACAGTGATCTGTGGAACTAGTCGGAGCGTGTTCTGGTTGGGTTCGGCTTCTTTTTGCTCTTTCAGCTGTCGGTGCCACGTGGTGTTCCAAGATAAAGCAAAGGATGTTGGGGCTTCCAGGGATTAACTCACACCAAGGGAATTGGCATCGCATTTCCCAGCCATCTTTTTCATTCTCGTCTGTTTCTTTCCCTCCATTATGCGTCTCGCACTTTCGTCCTCCCTTCCCTCCGTCTCTTTCTCCCGCAGAGAGGTAGATGTTTACGCGGATATTGGGCCGTACTGTATGTTTAGCGAGAAAGGAGAAGGTGAGAGATGCAGACCAAGATAGAATGAGCAGAGAACAGGAGTCTAATCAAGACTCTTATTCTCCAAGGAGTTTCACCTCAGGGTGCTGTAGCTTAGGAGACTGTGATGACACTCAAACGACAGGAGTGTGTATTTTTATCCTCGCCGGTGATATTCGTTGCGTTTCTCGTCTTATGGCCCATTTTCCACATGCCGGCCTTTTTTCGTATTGTGTGCTGCGAGAGGCATCTCGCAAACAAGCAGAGGTATAAAGTGGTGAGAGTGGGAGGATGAGAGAGAACATTGTCTTCTCTTTTCCAGCTTAGGGACAAGAGCAGAACAGGTTGTGTGCGGATACTTGCTATCCTTAACAACGTCTAACACTGCCTCAGGGCCACCTCTTCTCCTCTGATACAGCTGAGAGTTGTGTTGTGCAGAGGAGTTGGAATATTTGCAACACATTCCTCAGTGTCAGATGGCACTCCTAGTACACTATAATTACCAGAGTTACACTTAAAGTTTGTCATGTTTTGACATACTTTATGCAGTAACTAAGGTTAATAACTAATAATGGTTTCCTTTAGTCGATTTAGATGACTTTGTTTCCCCATTACACAATAATGACTCATTAAATCTAGCAAGTAATCTTCATGGAGTTGGCGTTCAGCTGAAATGGAGCTAGAATAATGATTGTCACCCCGGCTTTGTTTTCTCGCTTTTCTCCAATGTCAGTGTCAGTTTTGTACAACTTTGGCCTTATTCCTGTGGTCTGGTTACTAGGTAGGTAATAATAACGTTGTGGTGCAGAGATCTGCTGAAAGTGATTCAGGTGGGGCGAGAAACTGGAGCAGTCAGATCAGACGATCATACAGGTTGTGAACTAACAGCCAAGAGAAAACAAAGGCAAGAGAGGATCAGTCACGAGGCAAACATTATTATTATTATTAATTATCATTCATTTTTTTTCACACAAGTTCACCCAAAAATGAAAATTCAGTCATCCTCCTCATCAAAGTTATCAAAACCAATACACACATTGGCCAAGACTACAGAAATCAGACCCAAGTTGCATTTTAAACTGCAATTTTCCTTCAAGTATCTCCAAATGTTGATGTAATCTGCTACGACATCACCACGGTAGGCGGCCATCTTTGTGCGGCGGTCGGTCCATGATGTTATCCATCATTGGGTCTCTGTCTGGCGTCGTCAATTACCCAGAGGAAAATAACATTAGAGGCCTGAATGGGACACGGAGCCGTGGCAGGCCTGACATGGCTGTGTTATATGATTACACAACCTGTTGGCTGTCCGCCTGTCAAGTGTCTCCGCGGCTCTGATGAATGGCTGTAATATGTCGCGCATCACAACACACCACGCCACACACTCATTAATGGCTTCTCATAATGCCCGGGACGTTCCTACCGACGGATTGGCGGAGAGGGGGAGGGAGGAGGCGGCGGCGGTTGTAGCGTCGAGGGTGAGAAATGGCGTTTATGAATTCGCCAACCTTGCCTTTTGCGTCGCCATTCGAGGCGGTAAACAAAAGAAACATGGTGTCCTCATTTGAATAATTTCACAAACGGTGTGGCGAGACGCCAAGCAGTCGCAACCACACGCAACTCTTAATGAATGAACGAAGGATGACAGGAACAGGATGAGGACAAAAAGCAAAGGGAGATGTAAGAATGATTATTTTTCAAAAATGCGACACATATGTTTCTCAATTAGATACATTCTTGTCCATCTGTAGCCTATTTGCATAGATCAGAAACGTGTGCAATGCGGCATGTGCGCCAGTGTGTGGGAACATTACAATAGAGCCGCTCGAAGAAAAAAGAAAAAAAAAGGGAGATTGGATCAGTCGGATGCCATCTGAAGCTTAGCTGATTGCTCTTTCTTTCCTGTGAATTAGGAGAAACGCTACCCGAGATCCTCCAAACTACTCGACTCTCGGTTACAACAAACAGATTTGATTCTCGCGGAGACTCCGCTCTGAGAGGTTTTTCACAAATTAAGCGGGTGAAAATAGTTCCGAATGAGCTTTTTTCCAGCAGGGAGGGAGGTTACTGTGCACCAGTGGCTGTGTGGCAACAGAGTAAAGGAGTTTTTTTCCCAAAGTGCACCGTCCGTAGAGAGGTTATCTAAAACCTACATGACCCTTAGCCACATTAGCTGCTGGTATTTATGGCTCTGTCAGACTTTTAGTGTGAAATGCCTGCTGGGAAGCGTCAGCCACATTGCAGGGGCACATTCTTTCTCTCGATTTGACACGTCTGCGCTCAGTCCTCCGCGCCTCAGCTTTGCCTTGTCATTTATGTTGCATTGTCTCACCTTAAAGTCAGTGTTCTTTTATCGAAGGAGACGCAGATGTTAGGAGATTTTCGACGACCTTGCTCGGATGCTCGGGCTCGATGCCGTGGAGGAAAGCATCGAGCGGCGCCGCACCTGCAGTGTGCGCATGTGAGAGAGGAGAGAGACAGCCTGTGTATCCCTCTGTCTGTGTGCCTGTGTTTGGCGTATGCGTTCCTTTCTCACAGCTTGAGTTTCTCGGTTTGAAATGCAACACCTGCAGATGTGTCTTGTAAACTGCAGCCCCCAGCTTCACTCCCATTCAGAGGGGACCATTGAAACAAAGCAATTAAAGTGCCTCTCTACATGGGGGCGAGGATATGCCGCGTGGGTGTGCCTGCTTGCGCGCGAGTGTGTGCGAGAGATTTGTCTGTTGTCTCGAACCGCCGGAATCTTTAATGAGATCTGCGTTCCGCCAGGCGAGGGGAGAGCTACACGCCAATCACAACATTAGCGGTTCTGTCATATTCATGTCTGCTTAGATATGGAGGTCAGAGGTCAGTGACAACCTGTTGACACAGAGAAGATTTATGCAGCGCGCGCGCACACGCAAGCGCACCCGTGCGTGCGCACACACACGCGTGCAAACAGACAGGCGGCCACAGCCCAGTTTCTTTGGCGCGGCGGGTTACAGCGGTGGTTTCTGGTTGCTGCTGATCTTTGGGTCCTTCCAGCTCCAGAAACCAGAGCCTGAGTTATTCTCCGCTCCGCTCCCTGACCCTCCTAATTGAGAACGGCTGTGGCTTAGAAAGACAGAGCTAAAGAGAACAGAGGGTGAAAAGGAAAGTAAGAACAAAAGATTGAAAGGAGCAAAAGAGCTAAACCTGTGCAGGCCGGCGCTGATCAAGGGGAAGGTGGCTCAACAGTTGGCCCTAATGAAAGCCGAACCTCCTTCCTCCCCTCCGCCCTCCACCTCCTGCTCTCTGGCCGCGAGCCAAGCAGAGCCAAGCACAATGTAGCTTTTCAATGTAATATATGATAGCTGGAAGAAAGGGAGAAAAACATCAGGGAGACGGTGTTCAGAGTGGAGAGAGAGTCAAGACCAGAGGGTTAGGGAAGAGGAGTGGCGAGCTCAGTGACAGCTGCATGCATGTCGTAGTGGGTGACGGTCTGTCCGTCTGTCAGAGCAGATATTTCTGTCTGTTTAGTGCTGCCTTACTGGCTGCCAGAGACACTCCTCATGTCATCGCTGGGTGCCTGCTGTCACTGGCTAAAAAGGAGAGAGGGAGCGGAGTGCGTGTGTGTGTGTTTGCATGGGCGTGTGTGTGTGTGTGTGAGAGAGAGTGACAGAGAGAAACTCGAGCAGCTGTCTTGAAAGCTCCTCCACTCTGTCAGTGCATCTCGAATCTGCTTTTCTCCCCCTGATACTTTCCCCGGTAAGACAGCATTCGAGTCAGTTGTTTTGGTCAGAAGTCCACCTTTTCTGGCTGTTAAAGGCTGTCACTTCTGAGAAATCAGCGTGTTGGACAGCTTGTCTGTTAAGTGATGAGATCATAAACACTGTAGATAACCATATGTCAAGCGGACCTGGTTCCTGTGCTTATATTTAAAGAAGAAAAAAAAAAAAAATCCGATTCAATTAGTCTGGTGAGTCCAGACCTAACTTGCAGAAGCAGTTGTTTGAAGGTCTAAACGGGGGTAAAAAGAATCATTACCTGTGTTATCTATTCCAGCCGAGTTTCGGTTCAACCTACAACCTGTTCTGTTTACTCAGGCATCCAGCCTGGCCATGCAACCGCCGAGGTGGTCGAGTGAGGCTTGAATTAATTGTCGATCCAATTCACCGATTCAGATACCTCAACTCAGGCTATCTGTCAGTACTGATAACCTAGCACTGGATACATTCCTGCATGGAAAAGACAACATTTTAACAGAGAATTAGTTTTACTCAGGGTCTCCGCCGCCAGTCTCGCTGTCCTGAAAGGTTTCGATGTCTCAGACAAATTCCAGTCAATTATCATCTTCAAATTCAAATTGTGGTCAGAGGGAATTCTTTTCACTCTTATGACTGGAGAGATTTTTATTTTGGACAGCATCAGATTTTCCTTGTTAAAAAACATCAATTACAGAATAATAGACTCGCCCATGACATGTGGATTGGTATCTGGCCAGTGCCCCATCAATGCGTCCCTATCATGCTACCTGTTTGCATATCAAAGGGCCCTGACACACAATTTTGGGGCCCTTTGGTGAGTGTCCATGGCTCTGTTTTTTGCAGTGTGTCCCGTTAGCACTTGTTGTCCTTTGTTGGTGGCTTTTTGTCCGACTGAACAAGTAGCATCGGCTGGCGAGCTGGTGAGAGAAATCGCAGCTAAGTGAAGCAGAGCAAGAGAAGTGAAAAGGAAAAAAACAAAGGGAAAGCTCCCCTAAGATGGATTATTTTACCCATTTAGCGAAGTTTCTCCTTAATTTCGCCCTCGTCCTCCTCATCAGTGCCATTTGCAACTTTTCACCGGTTTGTCTGTCTGCAGTCTAGAATCTTCTGGTTTCCCTTCTTCGAATGCCCGGTCAGTGCGTTGTGTTCCAGCGCAGCTTTTCAGCCTTAACACCGACAATGTTTGGTGAAGCAACAGTCGGCTTTCGCTTTCGCTAGCTGTTTGATTTCCATTTGGGGCGGAATGCAGAGCAAAACACCGAGCTCCGAACAGCTCTTCTGGATGAGTAATTTGTGCCCACTTAGTGAAAAACAGGCCTGGTGAAGTGCTTTGATTTGATCAGGTCGAAATTGCTGCTTAAATGCAGTCCATACCCCAAACAATGCAAACAGGAGAATGCTCTAAATCAAAGTACCCACGAGGTTCTTGTTGTTGAACCGGCGTCAGAGTTGGATTTATTTGACTCTGTTGGATTTTGCGGGTAAAGCTCTTTGGTACAGCGTGCTACAACACGCTATCTACTTCTAGTAAAAACCTGCGACAGCAAGACCCACATGTTGAAGTACCCAGAATGTGCCATCCGCATACAGTGCAAACAGGGAAGAAATACAGAAGTATCATCTCGGTAAACTTGTCGCAGCTGTAATGAAAAGACGCGGTGGTAGGCGACTGAGTCTGACAGTTTTGCGTAGGAGGTACGATTCACATGAAAAATTAAATGGAAATAGCGCGCCGTTTTAAATTTCCGGGGTCAACTGAATGTTAGCGTGGGTGGCGCAGTGAGACGGTGTACAGCTTAAACTCACCGTGCGCCGTGGTTACCTCCCCGAGATGGTTTCACAAATCACCACTGCCAGTCTGATGAGTTTATGCTGTTAGATATTAAAGATATTCATAGTTGCAAAGTGCGGGAATCTGCTGGGGAAAAAATGAGCAAATACAGCTGATGACTGTTTACTTATAAAGTTTGACTTCATATTTTGGACAACATTAGTCATTATGTCTGCTATCATTTAACATGGAGCACGTGGATGATTTCATCTGTCTGCCCTTCCATTACTTCAACAATGGGCCAATCTCTCGAAGACATCCCATATTCCTTCAAATCACGGGTTTCTGTTTCTCACTAACACGGTGTATTTTTTGCCTTAAGTGCACGCCATCGACTGTTTGATTGCAATCATCTGTTGTTGGGAGCGCTGTCGTCTGATTACAAACACGTGTTTTTCACCGACTGAGCTGGCCGTCGAGTGAGGTAATGGAATATTAAAGAAAATTTAAGACCGCGCGGAAGGTAGCGGGTCTGCACAGTGGCTCTGTGGTTACCACGAAGTTCGAGGGGTTCGCTCCCTGACTCTGCGCAGTTTGAACGCTCTCTGGAGTGTTTCCCCTTTGGCTGCTCTGGTTTTCATGCAGCCGCGCTGAAGGTGTGAATATGTGCAACCCTGAATCGGATGAGTGGGTACGGAAAAGGGATGGATGGCTTTTCTTTCTCGGCTTTTCTGTGACTGCCCCGCATCTCTCGGCCTAGACAACAATGCTCGTACGACTTAATGAATGTAGGAAGCAGAGTCACTTAATTCTCCCAATGTAATTCCCAGGCTGGAAAACCCCATGATTTTAGCAGTGGTTTTTGAGCCTTCGCAGTGACACTGCCTGTAATTTTGCGGCAGCCGTGACAATATTAGTCCAACTTCAGATTCTGTACAGTCAGTGTTCCCTCGCCCTGACTGCTCCGGTGCCCTGACAGCCCTGTAACCACACACCGGTGTTTATGTTCTTTAGGTTAACATGGTTATCTCTGTACGCAACCTGAGCCCTCGACCTACACGGGCACTTCTTGGCATACATGTGTGTGGTTGCGTGCATGTGTGTGTGTGATCTTGCAGCTGCAGGACCCGTCTCTCTCCAGAAAGAGCTGCAGGGACTTGCCAGTATTTTCATTCCCTCTGGAGGCATTTCCGCACACTAACAAAGCCCGGCCTGCGTGATGAAACGGAAAGGAAGCAGCTTTTGTGAAGGGAGCAGCCAATTGGTGTGTGTCTGTGTGTGTGTGTGTGTGTGTGTGTGCACTGCTGACCCTGGCTAACAGTTTGTTACATGCAGATTTACTTTTGAGCTTGTAATTCAGGCTCCTCCAGGCTCTTGTTTGCTGACGAGCCTACTGTAGCACAAGAGCAAGCCTACTCTGAGTCCCGTCCAGCAGACAAAGTTGCCTCCTGTTTGCCTCTAATTAACTGGTAAAATAGCGAGCTTGTGAGCTTGTTGGAGGGCTTGTTAACCACTGGCCTTTCACAGTCCTCACTTCCTGTGTAGCCCCTGCCAAAAGGGAAATGTGTGCTGCAGCCCAGGTCACAATCCTCCGGGGTGTCTGGCTCTGGGAAGGGACTGAATCGAACCAATGAAAGTAGAAATTTGTCTCAGTTTTTACAGTTCAGCAGGACTAACGTAAAACACTCGTTCGCCCGGATGTCTGCGGTAAATAAATAGCACTGATCGAAATCGAAAGATTCTGCTGGTTTTTGGGTTCAGCGTCTGAGTATTAATTTTTCTCTTTTTTCTCCAAGTCGGTGCTTTCCAGAAATAACTCCTCGTTTTTTTGGGTTTTTTTGGCAAGAGCTGAGGTGGAAGCTCGCACGAAACACTTCTGCCGTCTCACTTGAGGTCATGACACAGCTACCGAAAATCACAAATGTTAGTTCTTTTCTCAGATGGGAGCAAAGCAACGGCAGGGATCCTACAGCCCGCAGTGTCGCTGAAGCTGGGGTTTTCTTTGGTGTTGTCTACAGAGTCAGCGTCCTGTGGGTTGACGGCCAGGGCCCTGTGACACACGCTCATGCCCATAAACAGGGATTTGGCCCCTCTGGAGAAAATAACCTTGATAATTACTGGGTGCATATGGACCTGCCCACAGCGGGGAGGAGGAGGAGGAGGAGGAGGAGGAGGAGGAGATGGGGGTTGACTGAGAAGGAGAAAGAGAGAGAGAGAGAGAGAGAGAGCCACATCCGCTGGTGCATTCCTCCATGCTGTGTCATACTGGTGCCGAGTTTCCCCTCAGTTTGCACAGAGATTTCCACAAGGCAGGGAGAGTGCAGAGGGCTACTGACGCAACGCTCAGGGCTGTGGACACTGACATTTAAAGTTTAACGAGGCAACGAGCCGTTCACTCGCAGACTCCCCACGGTAACAGAAAGACAACAAAACGGTAAGCGCGAGAGGCGTGTCGGACAATTGTGAAAAACTGGAGAAGAAACATGACCTAACTGTTGTCACAGAGTTCGACTCGCCTCCTCCTCCCCCCCCCACTCGCCGCCCTCGTCACATGGCCTCCCCGGTCTGGCTGAACTGGCATCATTACAGCGGCCAGAGCTGAATGTCTGTGGTTGGCTCGCGGCCCGTCTGCTTGCCTGTCATTCAGCTGGTTAAAGAGGCCTTGTTGAACCGCTGCACTGTGCCCGGCTACTACAGGGCCATTCATGCCTGTAACGGCAGAAACAGCCAAGTCCTGTCATCAGAGCTAGCTAGCACATACCAATTTACGGCTGGAAATGACAAGGGCATTTTGCTGGATAAGCACAGTTTCTCCTCGAGCAACCTCGCAACCGGCTTTTTTTTTTCGTAAAGTCTGGATTACAGTTCAGAGAACGAGAGCGAGCGTCTTTAGACAAACACTGCCTTCACGTCTCGGATATGTTCCCTGCCTCTGTTGCATGTACATCTAGTGCAAAGTGAAATAGACTGATCCCCTTCCCCAAGGAATCGCACGACAACAGCACAGAACAACAAAACAGATCCTTTGTGCTGCCTCGGATGCTGGAAACGTTCAAACAGAAGACTTGAGAGTACAGTTTGTCACTCCGAGAGAGTTTCCCCCCCCCCCCCCCCCTTTTCCTTCTCGCTTGTCAAGTCGCTCTGTGCGCCTTTTGGCTAATGGCAGCTCGTCTTGTCACAGATGACCCGCGCTTCACCGGGACGTTCTCTGTCCTCCTCTCAGTCCCTGTGTGACACCCAGAGCGAGGACACGCATGAGAGCCATGACTTCATCCTGCGCTCTCCCTCCTTTTTTCCCTGCCTCCTCCCTCTCTCATCCTCCCTTCCCTCTTCCCTCTGTACTTTTTGTCTTCCTCCCCTACCCCCTCGCTCTGCGTCTGCAGTCCTAACATCTTCCTGCTATGATTAGCAATAGTGTTTTTTTCCCCAGCCAGTGTAATGTCTAGAGCCTCCTGTGTCCTTGGAAAGCAGCCTAATAAGCTCAGACACACACTGCTGTCTCTGCGCTCCACGGGCCTATTCTCCAGTGTCACCCAGCGCACACTGAGGTAAACAAAGCCCGCCACACACACACACACACACACACACACACACACACACACACACACACCACCCCAGTGTGCTAATAGACCAGCATACCAGCCCACTGAGGACAGCATCGACGCTAGCTTGCTAACGTTGACCTTCCGTGTGCCAATCACAACAAATCTGCTCCCCGATTTGAATACGGGGAGGAGAACAGTGTAAATTGAAAGCAGAAATCCCCCCGGTGTGAGACAAGATGAGCCTCCGAATAAATTATTCAGATGGCAGCCTCTTTTTTTTTTTTTTTTTTTTTTTCCCTTTCCTGCACGATTCTCGCCTTCTGCTACGTTTAATGGCATCTGTGATGACGCCCGTTGGAGATTAATCCAGATGTAAGACGTTTACGCGTGTGTTTGCGCGCGCAAATCTTACACTCGCACGCGTGCTTCTGTGTGTGTGTGTGTGTGTGTGTGTGTGGCCCGCTCACCCCTCTTCTCATGCGTCCCGTCGCGTCGTATGATGGGGGGAAACAAAGCCTCAACAGGGGAATTTATTTCTTCTCCGGAGAGGGCTGTAAATAAACAACTAGTGAATCACTGCCTCCATTTGTTTTTCTCTGATAATTCCGCGTGTGTCGGTGTGACAGCGCTCCGCAAGCCGGCGTAGCTCTCGGCGGCAGTATTTCCTCTCGGCACAGAGTGAGAAAAACACGCAGCACCGGCCTCGTGTTTCATTACCAGCCGTCAGTAAATTACTGTGTGCTTTTTTTTTTTTTTTCATATCACTCGCTGCAGCTCATTTAGCGCCATGATGGTACATTTGTATGAGTGAGGAATAACACCGGCATCAGACATTGTGCTTTAGAACTACTCAGGCGACTAAAGACACACAGGCACAGAAAACCAGCAGGTGCAATTGAAAAGGAAAACCCACAACAGGTCCTGCAGCGAGTGTGTGTCAGTTAAAGTGAGCGTCAACGATTTGCTGTTAAAAGGATGACCTTCCTTGACACCAGCGCTTACAAATGGTTGAATATGAAATATACTGTGTTTAGGGAACACAATGCACTTTCTCACTCCAGCAGAGAATTATTATTAAAGTGTGTTTTCGATTGCCACTTTTCTGGGGAGGGCAGATTCATTCTTAAAACGTAATTAGGCTCGGTTCAACCGAAATTGTCATAAAACAGATTTTCCTCACTAATCTTTGCAAAGCAGATATCTTGTTTTGGTTCCATTTTGCAGACTTGTGTCGTCTGGGAGATTTGGTTCATCTGGTCTGGCTGTAAGACTACAAAAGCTGTGTATGTTTAAAGAATTACACTCTAGTTTACTTCCCGTCAACGTTACAGTGACTTTGCCTCTAACATTTATGATCCCAGTCTGTCACATTTCACTTTGTACATATTGTTAAAAGTACAGACAGTTTGTTTTCCTGTTGTGTGTTTTTTAGCATTGTCAATTTTCATCTCAATAGCGAGCTTAGCCAGTCAGCTAGCCTAGCCTGCTACTAAAATAAAGGAAAGCAGCGTCAGTTTTTTTTATGCACTGATGTCTGAGCTCGACTGCTCGCTTTCGCAATCCAGCGCTCGTCAAATATTAAACTTTTCGACACTTCTTCCAAACACTTACTGTTAACGACAAGTGAAATGAAGACCAATACCAATACAACCAAAAAAAAAATAATCAAAAATAAACTCTCTCTATAGCTATCACTAGAGGTAAAACATAAAATGTGTTTATATACGCAACGTATTTCCTGGGGAAGGTAAGCAACCCTTCAAACTAGAGGAGTATACTATTATTTTCCCTAATTGCAGTCGTGTGGTCTTCATAATGAGCGGAGCACAGGTCCCCCCCCCCAAAAAAAAATGAGGGGTGTTCCTCGTATTAGCTACGGTTGGATGACTAATAGCAGCAGTGAATAATGGTGTGAGCAGTGTGATCCCGGTTCTTTAGGAATAAAGGTAACCTCCCAGTGTGTAAACCTTGATTAGGAGCAGTCGTTCGGCTAATGCTGCTGTTGGTAACGCCAACGCGACAACATGACTGCACATAATGAGCACTGGTTTACCGTGGATTTTCCCTTTGTGCTCAAGTACCCCCTTCTCTGTCATCCCATGTCCAAGTGTGAAATTACAATATCAGATCATATTTAGTTAATTAAACCCATATGACTAATTGAATTGGACTCAAATATGGGAGGGAAATGAATACATCATGGAGGTGTACTTAGGTTGTGTGTTAACGGTAATTAAATGTTCGGCAATCTGCAGCCTGTGCAGCTAGCTCAAGTTTATTTTCCACCTATTGTGCGAGTACACATGTGGGGGAAAAAAATGGGAGCCGGACAGTTTTGGGAAGACGTCTCGCGGAATATTAATGAAATGATGTGGGGGGTTTCGGTCGCAGAAATGCGTAAGCGTAAAAAGTAAGCTAGCGCATCAATAGTTGGCGAGTGGTTCCTCCCATTAGGAGACCGTGGTTAGAGTAGAGCCAGAAGCGGAGCAGAAATATTCCTCCATGATTAGAGCCTGGAGAGTTGAAAGACAGCTGCTTCTGCAACTAGAAGGGCCTCGAAACACTCAGAAGAAATCAACTCGTGTTTGTCATTTAAGTATCTTATCTTTCATATTTTGGCGGGGATTAGAGACGCACATTCTCTCCAGCTCTGTCACTCCTTGTTATGCGCTTCCAATCTGTCAGATGCGCGACAGGGTGCTTTATTACATCTCGATAAATGATGCCACCTAAGTCTTGTTTTCCTATCACTAAAAAGCAGATTGTGTTTTGTCACACTCCCTGATGTGCGTTGCATTCTGCTTTGTCTCATTTTAGGCGCGCTCTGTGATTGATGAGGATTAAGAAACCCGATTTTGCCTGATAGGAAACGCAGGAGCGTCCTCATCCACAACTGGTAAGAATCCTGATTTATCCCCCTGTCACAAGCAGCGGCGGTGATACAGATATGCTCCGACGTGGTTTTCGGAAACAGGATAAGACAGCTGCTGTTTGGATTTTGTCTTGTGTCGCCGCTAAAACACACGCGGGCGTCTTGTCCTAGAACTAAATCCACTGGTGGTGATTATGTTTTACAGTAACTGAGGCGACGACTGAATGGAAAATAGAATTGTCTTTTTATTCAGACAGTCTTTTGCAATGCTGCGGCCCTAGAACTCAAACTCAAATCATCTGTGTGGAAACGTACTTCCCGGTGATACTGAAATTGATACTGCGCTTTGTTTTATTGTCCGAACGCTTTGAGAGGACAACGCTGGACCACATGCACGTCAGAACATGCTGAGTTAATCGCCACGAGAGGCAGACCGCCGTTGTTTTGAATGAAAGCACATGGTTTTCGTGACGATTTACATGATAGGGATTGGATTTTGTGGGCGATGGCATTTCCTCTTTGCGTGTCAGACAGCTGGCGCTTGTCAGGTAACAGGGCAGTCAGTCAGAAGAGCCCAAACAAGTTGTGTTGCCAAGCTTCACCATATCACCCTTCTTCCTCTGATGTGGTTGATTCAGAAAAAAAACAAAAAACCCGGACGTTCTGAGGATGTTTACAAGATCACATTCTCGCATGTGCACCTCAGCGGTGACACCTTTCTGGCTCCGCTTCAATCCGCCCCTAGGGTGTGAAACCTGAACAGCAGCAGTGCTAGCGAGGGCGAGTTAGCATGTACGGCTATTGATCTGCTCCATCAGTACCAATATAAATCTATCAAGAGGAGAGGGGACAACAGCTTATCCCCATTTACCCATCCTCCAGTCTTTTGCTTGCGTAACCTGCAGGCCGACGCTCCGTTTAATGCAGAAACATGCATGAATACTGTGTTCAATTAGCCTTGGAACAGCATGAATATGATGTGTTCAGTTTTCACATGGACTGCATGAATATTAAGCGTTCATTTAAAACCTTGACTGGGGAGAAACACTCCATCAGTCGCCATCACGGTGTCAGAGACCTTTGGCTGAAGTGATTGATGATGTAATTGAGGCGATGAGGATGTGAGGAAACATCCGACTAAAGGACGTCGCGCCGTGAGTGAAAGAAGACCCCCCCCCACCCCCCCACCCCACCCCGGTCCCTTTTTGTTTGGGAGGCTGCGCAAAATGTCGACGGCGTAGTTTTGTGTACATGTGAAATGGCATCAAAGCGCTGGAAGGTGAATAATTTTTGGTGGCATCTGCACAGTCTGCAATATGCTAATGAGCAAAGCTGCAAAAGCCAGATTGCCAGGAGAGAGAAGAGGAGATGGAGGGAGCAGAAAGAGGGGAGGGAGCAGAGAGTGGAGAAGAGAGAAACAGACGGAGGCTGGTGTAAATTATGGATGCAACCTGCGATTTCCAAGAGGAAAAGAAAGGCAGAGAGAAACCTCAAGTCATGCATATCAGATTACGCGTTTGCCACATTTTCTTATCATGGTCCGTGAGCAAACGCGTATACAATCTGGCCCCTGCGTGCGTTGTTTGAGAAGGAGGAGAAGGGAGAGCACTCGCACATTCGTCCACGCCGAGTTGTGTGGAGCTGTGTTGTGCCGTCGAGCGTTCCCTGAACTTGATATGACGTGTGTGTATAAAGCTGTGTTGACTTTCATTGCGCTATTGTGTCGCACTGCTTTGCGTGCGTGTGCGTATACGTATACGGTCACATGGCCCCTGAGTGTTCACACATAGCGTTTTGGCATTGAGCGTACACATGGACACAGTGGCAAGTCTGTTTCTTTTGGAGTCTGTTTGAATTACTCAGATCACACTGTGTGTTTAAATGACATTGTTCAACTATACTGTCTACTGATACACGGCCTGCTGAGCTACCTGTTTTTTTGGGGGGGGTTTTTTTGTTAAAAATACTTCGCTCTCATCATGTTTTCTGCTTGCATGAGCAAGTCTAAGTTAAGTAGAAGTGAGCGTTTGTGTCCCACCACCACATCCCACCCTCGTGCGCCAGTCCCCCTAACAGCCTGTGTGAATAATGGATCCATTCTTGAGTCATGTCTGTGACTGGGGCCTGAGCAGTGGTGTGGTTTCCCCCACCAGAGGTGGAGGTGGAGGAGACGGGAGGGGCTGGTGGTCTGGAAATAGCTCTGCCTGAGCCGGGAGCACCTTAGTTGGGCCTCTGTGCCAGCCTCACCTTCCTTTAACAGGCTCGCACGACCCAACGCCACGACTCTGCTCGAGACCTTCGGCGCGTGTTATTCACCCGAAAGAAGTGCGGTTTAAGCTGCCACCATTCAGAGTGATCCCCCCCCTCAAAGATGGCACGGAGGAGAAGAAGCAGCGTTTTCTAAGAACTGGACGGGAGCCACGTCGCACTTAAAACGAGAAGCGTCTGAGCCGGGAACAGAAAAAAACAAAAAAAAAAACGATGAAGCTGCCCTGGAATTTGCCTGCATGTAAATGTGTGTTAATGTGCAAAGTAGGTCATTTATTTGGAGCAGGGACAGCTGTAGTGTGCTTCTCGGGAGCGATGTCAGAGTGGGGAATTTCATAAGCAGACACATTGCTGGATTTGGTGAGCTGGGGACTTACATATAGTGATATTTTGTTTATATGTCAAGCTCAAACCCTAATATACCAGGGGGAGGGGGGGGGGGGGCAGTGTTTGAAGGTGAAAATGGCTGTGGTCAATCCAGAGACAGCATCAGTAACCACAACCAGAGATAGCAGCCTAAAAATCAGACTAAATCAGATTACCAAACAAACAGCTAAGAGGATTAATTCTGATCTCTTTCTCTCTCTCTCTCTCTCCCTCTTTTTTTCCCATCAGACGGACATTAAATCTGCAATCTATAAAATCCCTTCAAATGATTTTCTATTTTACTTTGCGGCCCTCATTTTTCCGGTCGCATGTTCGGAGCGAAGCGCTTTCTGCTCGCGCTGAACTCTGCCCTTTTGTTCTGCCTCGAGGCCTCCAGAAATTGCTTTTACTACACGGGGTATCATATCGGTCTTTAAAAATATCTTCGCGAGGCACAACACGGATCTGACCTCTGATCAGATGCTGCACCGCTATCTGTTAAGCCCCCATAATGTTATAATAGCTTGTTCCACCCGGCGCACTTGCTGTTAGGAGTAAAGCCTGCGCTGAGAGACGCCTGTGGCTCTGCGGCTGTCACGTCAGCGAGCCGAGCTCAGACCTAATTAAGAGAAAACATAATATATTGAAAGGAATAATTACACCTTGTCCCCGGCTTTCAGAGATCAAAAATGTTGCTGCATTTCTTAGAATTAATCTCGGCAATGATTGTTGGTATATAGTGCGGTACAGTATGTTCTCTGGGAAAAAAAAAAAAAAAAGACTGTAGATTAATTTGGTTAATATTTTATAAAGCTTACAAAGGCAGAGGGCATTTGAGGCTTTTCAGATTATTTGTTCTTAGCCAATATTACACACCACTGCTGAGCTGCTGCTGTGCTGCAAAGTCTACAGCTCCCGAGCACAATGCCAAGACGAGGCACTTGCCGTTAAAAGTGTTTATCTGCGATAGCGTTGTTTGTGAAATGGGAGACGTTCAGATGCACTGCTCCCTCTCCTTCAGCCGCGATCCGATTCAAAGGGGCCCACTCGGAGGAGAGCGCCGTATCGCTCTCCTGAGTGCTGATAACTGCCGACGGATTCGTATTAATATCCTCGCTGGTGCTCTTTGATATCAGCTGATTCATTTCAAAACTCTGCTCAGCTACTCACGCACACCCGGCGAGCACAATGCGCCGTTTCTCTTGACAGCTGGACAAACTGACAACCTAGCTCTCGATCACTCCCTCTCCCTCCCCTCGTAGTCTCTCTGATAGAGCCGTACATTGTAACCAACAAGGCTGTAATCAGCGCAGACCTAATCAAATCATTGCTCCAACAAGCAGCCCTGGCTGCCGGGCTTTCACCAAACACATCTCAGATCAAGAGGCAGGCTGCCCGTACAGCGGCGCGCGCTGGAACCAGCCGCCGCTCCAAATGTCAGGAGAAGTCGGATTATTTTTTTCGGAAATGTCACTGACAGCATAATAGCTCAGTGGAAGAGTGTCTCATGCTATGTTTTGTATCTCATGTCAGCAGGTGTGATATGTGACTCCCGTGTATGTGTGTTTTTGGGCGTGTGCGCAAATGTGTCGGTAAGCAGAATGCTGATGTTGTTGACTGGAAGCCGGTGTGTGATTGGCAGAGCGCTCAAGTCATTAAAGTGTGTGTGTGTGTGTGTGTGTGTGTGTGTGTGTTTTAGATCCGCACAAACAAATGCACATCTCCAAACCTCCTCATTATCGGCAGCAGGAAAAGCTGCCTGGGCACCAGGACAACTCGAGAGTGTGTGTGTGTGTGTGTGTGTGTGTGTGTGTGTGTGTGCATCTGTGCCTGCGTGTGTGCGTGTTTGTCTTAGTAGTGTGCGCTCTGTTCAGTCCAAACTCGTTCCAAGATTTGGTTAACCGAGTTGGCTCGCCCGATCACATCGCCACGGAGTGTGCAGTTGCTCGAGCCTCTGTTTCATTTAGTGGCACCCACGCTGTTGTCCTCTTGCCATGAAAACACAGAGGCGCTCGTGCTTTTCTACACATGTGCACTCACATGCACACACTGAATGAGAGGGAGACAAAGTTAGAGTGAGAAAGAGGAAAAAACAAGAAAGTACCAATTAAGCTCCTCAGACAAACCTGCCAACAGTCATCAGGGGGTTGGAGGCGGAAAGCGTGTTTGTGTGTGTTGGTGTTGGAGAGAGGGGGGTAGGAGGGCGTTCGACGAGAGCAGTGGTCTCTAACTTTGTGTTCCAAAAAAAAAAAAAAAATCAGTTTTATGCTTTTCAAGTTTATCAACAGCTCATTACAGCGAGGTGTCAGTAACCTGCTGCGGAGGCTGGCAATTATCAAGAGCTTTTAGCTTTTTAAGCTTGTGTGTTTTTTGACAATTTAACGAATAGTAGTTGGTGTCGATAAAATGATGTTTCTTTCTTCTGCTCACATTCACCATTTCTATTACTTGGTTTGCACCACGTTGTATCCAAAAATATCTTTTGTTTGATGCATCTCTTAGATTAAGTGTTGTTTATACACAAACGCCTTTAGCTGTATCCTAAAATGTAAGCTCTGTGTGTAGTCATTTTTCACACATTGGCTGGTTCCAGCATCTTAAGCTTCTTCCTAAATAAAGAATCTTTGGATTGTTACCTGCTGGTTGTACAAAATAGGCATTTTGAAGACGTCAGTCTGGGCTCTGGGAAGTTGTGATGAGCATCTTTACAACTTTTGGACATTTTATTTAGAGCTGCAAAGGTCTGCTGATTATTAAGTAATGTTTTAAGGAAAGAGAAGTCAAAATTCTCTGATTCCAGTAAATATGAACATTTCCTGGTTTCTTCCCTCCTCTGTGACAGTAAGCTGAATGTCTTTGGGTTGTGGAGAAAAAAACAAGACATTAAAGGATGTCACTGATGAACACTCTTCACCATTTCCTTCCTTGATTTTATAGACAGAACAGCTAATTGATTATTTGAGAAAATAATCAACGCATTCATCAACAATGAAAAGGATCTTCAGTTGCAGCTCTGATTTTATGAACTAAACATGAAAATAACAACCAAGTCCGGTTGCTGCCCTATTGGTTATCAAAGCTGAATCAATTTTCTGAGCAATAACCCCGTTCAAGTACATAAAACGTCTTTGTTTTCCAGCAACCAGTAGCTAATCCTCAATCCAAACAATCTACGAGACAGAACAACTCTTGCTGCACTGCCAAACGAAGCCTCCTCCTCTCTTCTGTGTTCATGCTGGGAAACAAAAGGCTAGTTTGGCCAAATCAGGACTGACATCATTGGCAACAGCTGCAGGCGGCATGCACTGCGTGTCTACGCGTGAGTGTGTCTCTGCGTGTTTACGTCTGTGTGTGCGTGTGTTTGTGTCTGTCAAGATGAGGTGACCTGATTGCTCAGCTGAGCAGCGAGGGGAGACCCGGCCTCGTGTTGTCAGAATAGCACCAATAAAAAAACCCCACAAGAGACGGACCACAATGCACCCAGGCTGGCGGCCCCTCCCCTCTCAGAGTCCCTCTGTGTTTTTGTGCGTGTGCCATATCTCCCCCCCCCCCCCCCCTCAGCCATGCACACACTTGCACTGCCACTCCTGACCATGCCAAAGCAGATTTGGAGATGAGAAATGATCCACCACTGGCCGTGCACTGCTGTATCAGCTCCCAGCTACAGAGAGGTGGGTCACACCAAATCCTGTTTAAAGAGCCTTTATCCTTATTGTTGGAAAGATAGCGCTAGTTACAGCTGGACCTCCTCTCTCCTCTCCCCTCTCCTGACCAGAGCAGGTCCCGGCCAGTCCCGGCGCAACGTTTTGATCCGATTCCAGTAATAATTTCCATGTACAGTGTACACTTTGTGAGAGGAAACCAAGAGACTCTTTACAGCTGCATGTGGGAGTTTTTTACTCAGCTAGAAAAGGGGGCTGACAGTCTGTAAAACCTGCAGTGAAACATGTCTCACTTTGCCTCAAGGAGCTGTTAACCCACTTAAATCAATTGAAATTGTTTAGGTTTCTGTGGAGAGTTTTGCCATGACACGATGGCCTAAATGATCTGTTTGAAGAGGCCCTTTTTCATTTTTCGGCAGAATTTGGATCTTTTTCAGCGTTGAGTATCCAGATTTGAGATATTGACAAACAGCGCAAAGCGGGGAATATTGGCAGCCTTCGTCTAAAAAGATACATTTCTGGATATTAAGCAAAGCAGATATCAAGCACTGTTTGTTGGAGCCGAGAAAAAGGTGGGTGGCCTCGTCGTTCACCCCTCCCACCGTGAACACATAAAATGCCTTCCTCAACACATAACACACAAACAGAAATGGCCCCCCACCCCTCCAGGGGTCTCACCTCAGTGGCCCTGTGGCGAACCGTGTGTTTGTGTGCGAGGCTTAATAACCTTACTAGAGCCATCCCACCCCTGCTGCTCTGTCTTATTACTCCCTGTACCCTTTCTGTTTTGTCCAGAGGAAGAAAAAGAGATAGGATAGATTTCAAGCAGCACCTTGGGGGGGGCTGGAGGCAGGAGGGGGGGGCAAGGTTAGAATGAGGATGGCCGGGGGGGGGGGAGAAAATTGAGGAGAAGGAAGCAGAGAAAATGAAAGAACGGAGTGGAGGGTGGGGGCCGGCAGCAGTATTGACGTAGTTCAGATAAGTGAAGGATTAGTGGATCCACAATGAGCTCAGAGCTGCTGCTCCCCCTTTCACAACAGCCAGTGGTGAAGTGGCTCTTTTTTTAATGAACTGCGAGAAAAAAAAGGACATGCTTGTGTACATTTGCAGCCATTTATACTTAAGATAGGTTCCATCTGTTAGTGTCAGCCCATTCATATAATGAATGAATGATTCTCCACTCCACCTACTCATTTTTTCTCATCTTTTTTTGTATGATAGCAACATGAACACCTAGTTTTGATATTATGCGTAATAATTAAAGATGATGGTCTGCTGATATAGTAACATTTTTTTAAAGACAACAAATAAGAAGGCATTGATCCTGCCCATGTAGCCAAATCCTGACATTGCTCTTATCTCTCTGCCGAAGAGATCTATTAAAAACACATCATCAAGCCACACCGTTGTACTGGCAGAGGTTTGTCTTCATCACGGTGAACCTGGGCTCTGTAGTTTATTTCCATTACACATACACAATTTACTGCTGTAAATATTATCAAGAGCATCAGATGTGTATTGATCCGCGGTTGAAAATAGTCCCCCACAAATGCACAGTGTACTTCTGCGTAAGTAGCGTCTAGTGAAACTGTATATTTGTGGCTTGTTTTTTTAAAGATTTTGTCCTCAGTAGGAATGACTGGGCTGAGGATCGAGTGCCACCGACAGGATGGGGAAGTTGGAAAATATTGAGTGATGCACTAATGCATTGTTTCTGCCCTTTGATGGGGTTTGTTGACAGTGTCAAATGTTGTTGCTGAACAAGAACAAGAACTTTGTTCAGATCAAATTCGCTTAAAGCTGAAAAGTTGAATGTACGACTTAGTTCAGGATATATTTGATTGTAGAACTCGACTCAGGCACCAGTGCTGAGGTCTGACACCCAGCCCCGGCGTTCATGCGTGATGTGTCGAACTCGTCATCTAAGCACGTTTGTTCTTTGTTTCTTCCTCTCTGTACTTTGTTGTCAACTTGTCTTTGTCAACGTCCACCCATTGACAAAGACTCGACACGTCCGCTGGAGAAATCCGAGCAGTGCGTACTTAACTGCGTTTCTTTTGTTACTCTCTCCAGACACACACGCAGACACACACACGCACACTCGCCCACTGCGGCAGATACAATAGTCCAGCTCATAGTTATATCTGCCGCTCAGGTTGAGAAATGCTTGTTTAAAGTGAGAACTGCTCGTGTGTTCGAGGATAATGATATACAAGAGTCACTTGAATACAGGTTTTGTGCGTCATTGAAAGCGCCTTTATGCGCCTGTTGAATTGTTTGCGTCCCGTGTGTACTTTAGTGTGTGTCTGTGACGACTAGAACAGGTGTTTCTGATTGTGTGTCCGCAGGTCCGCGTTCGCGTGTGTGTGTGTGTGTGTGTCCACACGCATCGGTGAGAATCCAGAGGGTCAGGTGTCTGTCTGGTTTCACGTTGGAGTGGAAACCAAAGGGCTCAGATTACAGCCGGGGTCGTCTGTTCCGCTCCGAAGGGCCTCAGAGGTTAAAGTGTAGCTCTGGCTGGGCAACCTCACACACATGCACACAAACACCACACACACACACACACACACACACACCACGCACCACACATTGCACCCCCGTGTGAAACACATAGAGGTTATATGTGACCTACATATATGCTTACATCTTGACAAATCATCCAAACGCTTCTAAAACCAACAATCTTGCAGACAAACTAACCCGTTAATTAATGAACTAAGTCGCGGATTGATTCATTCTCAAGTTTTGCTATTCATCACACTTTAAACGGCTCTGCTCCCGTTGTCTTTCTGATTAGAAATTTGTGACTCACATCAGCCACTTGTGATAGATTTCCTGCAACACAGTCATTCTTCTCTTTTATTTATTTCATCATTGGACTACTCATCCAGAAATGATAACGCGGCTAAGTTATGTGCCACGACATGTTTCCTCAGAAGACTTAAACAAGCCGGTTCTGATTATTAATGGCAACCTGTGACAATCTGACCTGTCGGCGTGCCTTGTAGCAAAATGACAGTAAGTTACATAAGCCTTATATTTTTCTCTCAATCGTTCCCTACCTCTTGTTCTCTTCCGTTAGACCCCCCCTTCTCTCTCTCCTTCTCTACCTCTCCTATACAGGAACTGGCCAATTTCCTGAGCCTGTTTTTCCATTTTGCTTCCCTCTGCGTGTATCTTTTACATGCGTGTGTTTCTGGGTTCCTCTGTGTGCGCCTGTTCGTCATCCCCTGTCTCTGACCGGCTCTCAGCTAACAGCTTAGAATGTCACAACAGTTTAATTTCAACGGGGACAAGCTGGTTTGAGAATGACCCCGGCGTGCTTGGCAGAGTTTGAGTCAGGTTGCGACTTTTGCAGCTTGATGCGCTTACATCACAGTAAGTGTGTTTAATGGCTTTATTGACGGGCATCTGCGTTGTTATATCTCTAGGTTCGGACAGAAGGATCAGTAAAATGAGTATTAATGCTGATATTAACAGATTTGTTTTGCATATTTTGACCACTAGCAGCAATGTAGAGCAATGTTATTTGATGCATGAGCAGTAGGGCTGCACAGTGTGATTAAAATCTAAATCATTTTGAGATGATATACATTATGTTATATATAACGGTTGCATTATAGTTCGTGATCAGTGTTAATTTTAACATTTTTCTGCTGCAATTCTTCTGTTCCTATTGGATCATATTTCGGTTTCATTGTGTCGCCCTAGTTGATGTGTAGCAAGTAAAACTGGATGTAGACAAAACATACATTAATTGGCGTGTCACGATTTTGAATTATAACTCCAAAATCAGTTGCAATTGGCTTTCTATTTTGAAATTTAAAGGCAGGAAAAGGAAAGGAAATGGAGTCATGACCGAGATATATTTGCTGCTAGGCATTTTTGCTTTAATTTTTAATTATGCCACAGATCAAATATGTAACCTTAATCAACTAAGACAAGCTGATGATATAAAATTAGTATTCTGCTCATATTATGAGTGGTTTGACAGCTGTTTATTATTTTTTTTTTTCCCTCCAAGGTTTCATTGGCATATATTGGCAGGAAAGCTCATATAATTCAGTAGTTGGGAGGAAAAATGTCACACTCCACCAGCTGCCTCAGAGCCTCGGTGTAAAGCCATCCAGGGGAACTTCCTCCTTTGCACTCGACTGTGCATCATCACCTTTAATGGATGTATTTTGTCCGCCTTGACCTCCTTTACTTTAGTTTGTTTTTGTCACCATGTCAACCCAATCGTTCCTAAGCAGAACGTGTAATCTTACGTGAATTCCTGATCAAATCTCAAGAAGTTCACAACAAGTTAAAAGAGGTTCTCACTTTTTTTATTTTTATTTTATTTTTTTTACTTATTGGTGTGTCACAACTTGTGCAGAAAAGCAGTGGTCACCAGTTGAAAGAAACACCTTTGAAGCCGTTCTTGTAAAAGCAGCAGAAAGATGACAGAAAGCGAAACATGATTTGAACGTCGGCGTGCCCCTCTAATGGCCACTTGTCCAGCCGAGGCGGCGCATCTTTGATCAAAGCTGACCGCTGTTTCCCTCTGGCTCCGAACCCGGGCCAACCACACACAGCCCCGCGAATGTTTTTCCCATTCAGATTGCGGCAATTACCATTCGACACAAAGTTCATTTAGTGGCTGCTGTCGGCGTGTTTGTGTACTTATTGTTGTGTGTGTGTGTGTGTGTGTGTGGCCTCGGTTGAAGAGGGAGATCCTTATTGCCCTCGGCACAGTGGCTCATGGAAATCAATGTTTGATTTGCCGGCTACTTGATGAAGGATTTAATGCTGAAACATGCCCCTCGCCCTCTCCTGCTCTGCTCGCAGTAAAGAAAATTGCCTTATTGAGTCCATTTGTTCATTTTGCCTTCATTCAAGCTTGTGTTTGCAAAGTGGTGGTATTTGCCTCTGATCATGCATGGTTGCGATTACCTGACAGACCTTGTGTCCTCTCACTGCTGACTGCCAATACATGCGTTTGTGTGTGTGTGTGTGTGTGTGTGTGCGCGCAGTGTCCAGAGTGCTGTATAACCCCCTCCTCCCCCCGGTGCTCCCCACTCTCGGTGTGTGCGTATCGACCAGACGCTGGAATGGAGAAACGCCTGCCCAGCACACAAAATCAATGGCTGCTGTTTTCTCTCCTCCAACGGCCTCTTGTTATCTGCAATGAATACAAAGCACATATTGTAGCGCGCGAGACACACACTCATGCGCCTCATCTTTACGTCCACTCTCCTTTCTGCTGCTGCTGCTGCTGCGGCGGCGGCGGGGGTCACATATAAACTCCCAGGAGATTGGGGCTAAATTACAAGTCAGTTACGCTTAATTGGAAGAAATGTGTCTCTCGCCGAGCGTTCTCCTGTCAGCGGGCGAGGCTTGAGTGAGACCCACGCCGCCGCAGCTTTCAGCGGCCTGCAAAGTTTATTATCGCTCTCGCCCATACAGTCAGTGCACCGTGCCAGCGAATCAAACGAGGCGGCCGAGAGCATGAATGAAACATCATCCGTCTTCCATTGTGTTGAGTAGCATTAACAAAGTGGCCAACAAGTGTTTATTTAGCCAATGGGCAGTCCATTTCATTTCAGGCACGGGGATAAGATCAAGCCTATTTTCACCATTATGCGAGTGTTCCTCCCTCCCTCCCTCTGTTTCCCTCTCTCACTGTCCTAAACTCTTTCCTTCTCGCTGTCTGTCTCTCTGTCAGGGATTATAGGTGGAGGAGGAGGAGGAGGAGGAGGAGGAGGAGGAGGAGGAGGAGGGGAGGTGGCAGATTAGCGGCGGCCGTCCGGCGGGTCCGTCTGTCTGTTGTCAGAAAATAGAATTCATTTGTGTGATCCAGATGCTTATGCTCAGCTCTCTGCGTCTCTGTTTGTGTGTGTTGCTCAGTCATAGGAGAGGATTGGCCGCCGGGCCGGGCGAGGGGAGGGGGTGTGTGTGTGTGGCGGAGGAGGTGGAGGTGGAAGTGGGGGCTAGCTCACATCCGCTAGGCAGCTTTTGTACTCGCATCAAAGAGAACGGCCGTGGCCTGATGACTACCAAACCCTGTTTCCACACCCTGACAGAGTCGAGCATAAACAGGGTCTGTGCAGCTTCAGAAAAGGTCCTGAAATGTCTTGAATTGTATAAATATTTTATTTTTAGGCTCATTTGTGTCAATTTGAGACATTTTTATTTAATTGTATTTAGCCATCTTTTAATTAATTTGCTATCAAAAAGAGTTATGCTCTTCTGTGTGAAAGTCAACAAATCTCTAAACTTACCACTTGTCTTTTTACTTTACACTTGCACTTACCTGTAGGCCAAATGCAGTAACTCACTCTAACAACCAGGAAGGGTTAGGGTTTATTCATGTTTTCATGTTCAAGCATTTCCACAAGTGGCTTTCTAACTTTAAGACAGAAAAGTCAAAAAGCAACACTGTATGAAAGTATTTTGTGGGTGAAGAACTAGTTGATTAATCGATTGGTTGACAGGTTGACAGGAAATAATTTGTGAACGTGTTTTTTCTGTTTAATGAGAAATTGTTTGTCATTTATAAAGAAAACTGGAAGCGCAACACTAGTTCCAACCACGATGTTTGCAGATTGGTGGCGAACTGTCCTGCTTCCTGCTGGACGGATGAGAACGTTAAAGATTACAACCGACCATAATCAATATGTCCTCCTGCTGCTAATGGTACAAAACCTATACGATGTAAAATGTTTATTAGCAGTTCATTAGTCTCGCTGAAAAGAAATGCCAGCATGTATAACGTTGAATATTAGGTTGTGCCTCACAGAGTTTATAACAGAGTATAACGAAATACCTCTTTACCTAATCGCTTGACTTGGTAGAAATACTTAACGCTGTTGTGAACAAGTCCTTAACTAGAAAATGCGTTTCTTGTCCGTGAGGGCCAGTCTAGCTTCGGGAGCTTCGCCAACACTTTTGGAAAGTGTGGGGTGAGCGAGGCAGTGTTGCAATCGAACCCCTCACTGCTACATGCCGCTAAACGCTCGATATATTGCACACTGTACCTTTTAATGTAAGAATTTGCTGCTTTTTCTTTCCTCATTTACAGTGATAAATGACAGTCTATGGGTTTTGGAAGGTTGGTTGGACAAAAAGGAGCAATTTGAAGACCTCATTTTGGGCTTCTGGTAGCTGTGATGACAACTAAGCGATTCATTTAATAATTGATTGTAATTTTTTTTCTTTCTTGTGTTTGGACAGCATTTGACTTTTGAGAGTTTAATCCTTTCCTAAATGTAAAAAAAAGAGGGTTTTGGTATGAAAACATGTCAAGCGCTGATGGCAAGCGCTACTTAAATGGGAGAATTATGATAATTAATTATAATGGGAGAACTGGACTTGAAATCCATTTTGATTTTGGATTGCTGGTTGGACAAAACGAGAGTAATCATTAGTTCCAGCGAGGACGGATAGAGCAGACAGGGGCTGTTGTTAACATTCGGAGGAGCTGGGGTTACTACAGAGGGGAGCGGGGTTCCTCCGTTGTGGCTTTGTACGTTCAGGACGGGAGCGGCGTTTGATGGATGGACCCAGATTGAAGATCTCATGGAGGGCTTGGGAGCAGGATGCTGGAGGAGGTCTGCGGCGTCCCTTAAGGAAGCGCTGTGGAAGAGCGAGAGAGAGGCAGAATCACCTGTCATTAATCACCCTCCCTCCACCTGCCACCTCTCCACTCTGCCTCCTGTCCTCTCTTTATCCCTGCTGCCACCCCTCTTCAATCCCTGTTCTTCCTAACTGTTTCTGTGCAAGTCCAAGTGCAGTCCCCTATTGTAAGCAGACCTTTCACAGCCTTTGGGTTGTAGTGTACTCGCTCCCAAGCATCACTTTGGGAGGTGTTTAATGCTATTACGAGGTGGCAGTCCAGGCACCGTGCCCTCCAACAAGGAGAGATGGACTCATGCCGGGGCTAAACACGACTTAGTTTTCTTAATTCACTTAAACTCGGGTGCTTCTGCCCTCTGCCACCAGCCTCTTAACTTCCTGGTCAGCGGAGCCCTCTAATGCCCGCCGGAGACTGCTGTAATGCGAAGGGGTTGCTCTTTTTGTTGCTTTGAGGTCAGTAAGAACATTACGAGGTGCTTTGACAGGTCAGACATCTTTGGCTGGAGCTGGTGTGTGTTTTATTCGCCAACTGTACTTCCCCACAGCTTCTGGCTGAGGGAGGCCCGGCCTCTCCGAGCTGCCGGCTTGCAGGCAGTGAATTTGGATCCCGACTCTCGAGTCAACTAGTCGCCGATGAGATTCAGTCACCCTCTCAAGTCCGTAGCGGCTAATCCTTCCGCTCAGACCCACTTTAGATAATGAAATGATGTTTTTCTTTGTAGAGGTTGTCAGAAAAAAAAATAGTTGAAATAATCGACTGTTGAACTGTGAGAGCAGGAGACGAGGGATGGGTTGTCATTAGTTCAAACAAATCTTAATCTTATTATGAAATATTAAAGTATCCATTTATGGTTGCTCTACACAGACTCTGCAGCTTTACCTACACTGTCAGGAATAGCTGGCCTGTCTGCATTGCTGGCAGTGGTGAGTGGATCGCCAACTGTAGTTTCCTTAGTAAAGAAACCGACCTACTGTCTGCAGGGAGGGCTGCCCCTCCATTCACACCCAGCAAAGAATTGCGTAATTATGGGATATCGGTATTGGCTGAAAGAAGTCCATAACCTGCATCCCTACTAATAACCATATTCATACACAAAACATACTTTTGCACATGACCACAAATGTCATTTTTCTTACCTGCAATGCTTGAATAAGAAAAAGATGATTAGTCCAAAAATCAGAACAGTCATTTGGTTAAAACTGAAGTGTAGTAATGCGAATGCAGACCTAAAATCAGTCGTATTAATAAGGATAACTTTACTTCACTGGTATACACTATGTATACAGTATAGTACAAATGTATCCAACATCACACATTACATAATGCCTCCAAAGCAATCAGACTGTGTATGACTGCTATGTAGGGGATGCTCACAAATCCTCACATACAGTACAGAGTAGCACTCTCAGTTTACACAATTGATTTAGAAAAGGTCTTTCTGGCACAGCGAGACAACTAAACCGCAATAACAAACTAGCTACTAATAATGTTAACAGCACAACCCAAAACAGAGGGATGATTAAACATCTCTGTCTTTCTCTCAGCCCACTCTCCTCCACAAACAGAAGCATTTCGCAGCATTTCTTCCTTATCTGCAATCTCTTGCCTATATATTAAATGAGCAACAGTGTGGGCTCATTAAAAATGCATGCTGCGCATTGAGCTTAGGAGACCAATTATCCCACCTAGCTCCTTCTACAATGGCTGATAATAAAAGCCCCTGCAGTCGGCCACTCCCCGGTTGCCTCGCTGCCTCAGCCACTCTCACCCCTCACCTCTCTCTTTCTCCCTCCCTCTCTCTTCATCTCCCGGTCCAGCCGCCTGTTGTCTTCACACCAGATCATCAGTAAACAGGCTTTTCACTGGATTTGATGGAGTGCAGTGTTTTGATCTGCTGGGATTTGTGTGCGGGGGGGGGGGGGGGCTGCTAATACTGCCGCGCTCTGCAGGTGGCAGCGGACAATGGTATTACAGAGAGAGGCAGACATTTGAGCGCACACGCAGACAAAGACACACACACACACACCTCATGTGTAAATATATAGATGAGACTGTTCCAGCACACATCATGCCATCATGCTTTGTGACAGGAGTGTCTCGAGAAGAACAGAGCGCCTGGAGCACCGGAGCTGTTTCCCGCCACATGCTGAACATCAAATATGGATGCACGTGGGAAGCGACTGCATCACTGGAGCACTTTAAAGCCCCCATACGGGCAACCTGCTCATCAAAGGGCCGCCATCACTGTATACATATGGCGCTATATAATGTACAACCCCCACCTTGTGTTTGTACACGCTTTTGTATGTGCATCACTGGCGGTGTACCCTTTGAGGATCAAATACGGGTAGTTTTACTTCACAGCAGGCGAGTAAGCAGCGGCAGAAAAGATGGTGATATGATGCCGTTCTGTAGCTGATGATTAGGTCTCTTTAAACGTATACATCAGCACACATGGAGAGTTGTCACCCCCTCTCGGCACTTCAAACAGCAGAGAGCTGATGGATGATACATCCTGCGGAAACGCCTTCATGCAAACAGCCGAGGAACTCTCTCAGCCGGTCCCCCCGGTGTGCTGGAATCAGTTTCACTGCTGACATGATGAGTCTATTAATCATTATTAGTGGATGAATCGATTAGGGCTGCAGTTTACATTTAGATTCTTGATCAATTAATCTGCAGGTTATTTTGAAGATGACCTGATTCATCGTTTAGCCCACAAAAGATTTTAAAAAACTCAAAAATATTCGTCACAGAGGCAAAGGTGATCACTCCAAATCGATTCTGCTGTCCAACCAGCAGTCAAAGCAAATCCTCACATTCAAGAAGCAGGATCCTTTAAATGATCGACATCTTTTCTTAAAAAAACAATTAATGGATTATCAAACTAGAATGCGAACATTACAAACACTCATTGGTTCCATAATTTGAATGGTGTGAATTTGTTGCTCTTCTCGGTTTACATCATTGCCAATTGAATATATTTGAGTTATAACGACTACAATCGGCATTTTTCACTTTGTTGTGGCTTTTCCAAGACAAATCGACAAATCGGTAAAGGGGGAACTCCACCAATTTGACATATTATGGGTCCAGGGTGTAGAATCTTCGTCTTGGGCCAACCACCTCATCTGAGCTTTAGAGGGAGCTCAAACTGGTAAAGGTCTCATGTTATGTCACCTGAGGCAGCACCAGTTAGGTCCAAGGACTGCAAGTTTGAACATCAGTAACGCTGGAGTTGTCTGTCTCTTCGAGTCTTTGTTTGAAGCTGGCGTTCTGAAGCTGTATTAGCCGTTTCTGGCATAACATGGCTAGATCTCAGACTGCACTGTTGCCGTTTGAGTTGCATTGTAGGAAAGCAAAGCAAGAAAAATGCATTGAATAAAGAGACTACTAGGGAAGGACTCCTTTAATCCAAAAAAAATGTATCAGTTTGCGTGAGAGTGTCATTTTACTTGGCCGGGGAACCTGTCAGGGCCAGGAGCCAGATTTGATCTGATATGTTCGCTGGCTGAGGAAAGCCCTCCTTCTCTCCCTGTAGGTGTTGTTAAAATCAGACTGACTTCATTAATAGTCTGATCTGGATGTAATTAAGAAGGAGCGAAAAGGCGGCCGGCAGGGAGGGAGACAGCGAGAGGGGGAGAGTAAGAGAGAGCGTGTCTCCTCCCAGTGTTCTTTTTAAATCCCTCTTGTCACCGGTGTTGACAGGCTGCGGAGGGAAAGCTTGAGTGAGAAGTAAGAGGAGGTCAGCCGAGTGGCTTGTTGGTGGAGCTCGGCCCTCTCCTTCTTGTCGTCTTGTCGCGGCTCCGCCATGAGAAAAGGTCTATTACAGCTGGTAAACACTGGGAGCGCCGGGCTATCGCTGCGCCCTGAGATGTTTTGGCTCATTTGTCTGTGATTAGCCCACCTCTTTTGTCTTGCAATGCGTGCTGTGTGTATTATCCGAAACACACCCGATCACACGCGCACCAGTTTTTCTACACTCGTGTTTACGCCGCACTGGGTGGAAAACATAAATTGGAGACAGAGCGTTCCCCGTCTGCGGGGCTTGGAAGAGGGTTTGGGCTCGGAAAGCTGGCTTTCCTCTCAGGAAGTGTTGTTCCTCACCGCTCTCCATAAACACTGGAAAAGAGACCCAAAGAAAATGTCCCAGACTCACTATTTCCACTGTAAACAGGCAGACATACACATATTATACTGCTCCCTCTCCCGATTCCTCTCATATGTGTCTCCTCTCTCTCTCTCTCTGGCAGACGGCTATATATTTTCCCAGAGGAGCGCACAGCATGCCAGAGTGTGCGATCCAGAAAAACCAAGTCCTGACCTATGCAGATCAGCTGCCTCAACTTTTAAATGCAGGCTTGCTCCTTTAAAGGCTTTTCACAGTGTACATGAACACAGATGGCCAGGAACAAAAGACAAAAACTCTTTATTTAGTCAGGATTTTTACATTCAAGGCTTTTCATGCAACACTGCTGTGATTAGAAATAAAGCAATAAAAAAAAAATAGAAAACAAAAAAAAAAGAAAAACAGGATTTGCCTGTTTGAGTGAAACCCCCCTGGGTAAAAATGCCAGGAAGTTGAAATGTACCTCTCGGAGCAGCGTAAATGTTGCTTTTCAGTCTGTAACAAGTGGTTGTATCGCAGCTCCCCCTGCGAGCCGTGCGAGTTAATAAATCCACACCAGCGAGAGCGAGAAAAAGCTCTTTCCATTAATTTTAGTTGTCATGGCATTTATTCCCGCGCTGGAGCGTTGTGCTGTGAAAATATCATCGATAAGTCCCAAAAAAACAGCAAATAAGACTTGAAATGTTCACAGTTTATCACTGTCAGAGCTTGGATTTGACAACAGGGCGCAGAAAGTCTGTAATCTATCACAGACAAGTTGTCCTCTGTGATTTCACAGCGGCTTTTTTTTCTTAAATCATCAAAGTCTCACCCCCTTCATGTCAATCACGGAGATGACACCACAAACGAAATGCTGCAGATGATGTGCTTTTGTTGCAGTGGCAGCCTTTGGGTTTAGCAGACATTAGCCTCTGCTGCCGCTGTGGTTAAAACACTGAGCTCACTTTACCACCCAGCTGGCTTACACAGCACCCTAACCTGTGTGTGTGTGTGTGTGTGTGTGTGTAAAGAGGGAGAGAGGCAGAGCGAAGGAGTGTCAGAGAGAGAGAGAGGTTAGAAACCCTTTTTTTTTTTTTTATTACATTTCCTCCGCAGTGAAAGAGGAGGCAAGATGGACACTCCATATCTCCCCGCTGCGCCAGAAAACTCATCTAAATGGAAAACACATTGTCTTCATTATTTTGCAAGAGCTGAAAGAACAGGGTTGTCATGGTAACAGCCATCTGAGTGAGCGCAAGCGGGCGGCCGAGGGGCTGGTTTTAGGGCCAGAGGAATGGAGAGAGAAAAGAGGAGGGGAGGAGGAGGAGGGAGGGAGGGAGGGAGGGAACAAGGAGTCAGGAGAGGAGGGGAGGGGAGGGGAGGCTGGTTGGTGGAAAGAGGAGGAGAGGGGACTGAGATGAAGAGAGTGAAGACAATGGAGATGGAGGGAAGAAAAATAGGAAATTGTGGGGTGAAACAGGCTGGGAGGGGAGAGAGCAGCGGGTGTGATGGGGAGACGGCCGAGGGGGGGGGGGGGGAGAGAAAAAAAAAATGGAGGAAGAGACCGAAGGGTTCGTGAGAGGAGGCAGGGAGTGTCTTTTCCAGCGGAGCCAGACAGTGCAAATGGCCAGTTAGAGGCTCTCAGAGAGCAGTTCAGAGGCCCTTATTAATTTCAAGGGGCAGCAAGATGGTAGATTTAACATCTTAGGAAATCTCTTCCAACTGTGGCTCGCTGCAGCCCCACTGGTGCTGCACGCGCGTGTGTGTGTGTGTATGTTTGTGTGTGAAAATGCATGAGAGTGCATACTGATGTACAGTCAAGGGAAGAGCTATCTTTGCCCGCTGAGCTAACATTAGAAGACACGGTGCTTTGGTAAACACGCTGAGGGGGCGTCAGGCTTCGCTTCGGCTCTGCAGCCTCTCCCGCTCAGGCAGCGCCCCGGCGGTGATCGACAACCTGCCTGCCGCCGTCTTTATTAGTCACTCCCTCAGAACAGCCCCTGGCAGCGGCGAGCCCGACACCATAACGCCCTTCATCAAATATTTACCCCTCCTGAATCTACAACGCGCAACCAAGGCCGCATCAGATACAAACCAAAGTGCCGGGGTGATATCTAATCCAGTCCAATCCGTCTCATCGTCAACTTCATTCCCTTCATGATGGCGCTCCTGTCAGTTTAGCATCAACTCGAGGATTAGGGCTGTAGAAGGAGGGACCTACATGATTGTTTATTTACGAGTTGTTTCCTTCTTCTCTGTTATATAGCCAGTGGCGTTAACTGTGACTGAGGCCTGACACGACATCGTTTTGACAGCCGTCGGGCGATTAAGGAAATTAAAGTAATTGCTTAAGTCTTTGTCATGTAAATGCTCAGAACCTCCCCCTGGAGTATTTGGCTTTGACATCCACTGGGATCCGACATCCAACATTCAACCTTGTGCCTCTCTAAAGAAGCCGTATCATTATCATTATTGTTCGTGGTTTTTCAAATGGGACGGAGATGTAGAGCCAAAACGCACACTGTCAGATTAGATTTGTCTCATGTGAAGCCCCAGTTTGGGTAAAAAAAATTCACCGCATATTCACTTTGTTGCGGTGGGGATCGATACAGTGTTTCCCAGCAGCCGCTGTGTGGTGTTTTTCTCCAGAGGAACATCCAGATGCACTGAAGATAAACACAGCTACAAGTCAGCTCGAGCCTCACGGGATCTCTCAGCGCTGACGCTGTGGCGGGAAAATTATGTTTGTGTTTTTCTCTCATCAGCTCCCTCCAGATGTGCAATCATGGTCAAAGGGAGGAGCGACGGCTGTGGCTTGTGACTGGCCGGCGTTTAGGGAAAGAGACGGCGTGCACTCGGCTGCTCTGGCTGGCCGGCCGGCTGCGCGGCTGCCTGTAGGTCTTAGTGATTCATGTCACACTGTAATTGGTTTACCTGCTCCCTGTGTGTCTGCGCTCTGAGTGGACCAAAACAAATTACCCAAGGATGACCTCTCGCCATCTCTCCCTCTCCTGCTCTGCAACCGTTTCCCCCCCACTATCTCTCCCCTGCGCGTCTCTCCCAGCCTCCCACCACATGTAATATGTTGTTGGAGTGTTTTTCTCTCTTCCCCCCCCCCCCGTCTACATACCTCAAATCTCACGAGCAGAGCAGAACAACATTTTAGTAGGGGAAGCACATCAGAGCGCCGCTACACACATTAAAGCCTCTTGAGGCTCGAAGATGTGTGTTCTGCATCTGCCCGCTGTGTCAAACATCATTCCCACATGTTACGCGCACACGCACGCGTGAAGATAAGCTGATAGAATGGACTTTGTGTAACAAAGCTTGCGATCGCAAATAAACCCACGCTCACTGGTGGGGTGCTTTGTCGCTTAAAAGAGTGTTTTGTGAGAGCTGCATTAGCCCGTCGACGCTGTGTTTTTCTGCGCTCGCTGTGCCAAATAGCACCTGTGCGGATTGTCCCTTCTGTGAATAAAGCCGGTGCTCCGCGGACGCCATTAGGCTGTTTCACTTTCTCAGCAAGCAGATGTTTTGTGTTTTTCGTCGCAACTCACACCCTCACTCTGACACAGGGTGGTGAGCGAACACACACACACACACACACAGAGCAAGATGAATGAGTACACCGTTCTCCCCTTAACCCGTGTAGGAAGGTCTCGCTGTAAAAATCTGCCGTCAAAGGATTTCAGTTTGCAAAGCTTGAAAACATGATTTGTTTGTATTTGTTACATGACTGGTCACATCTCCTATCAGAGGACCCGGTGCATGTGCTAGCCAACGCCAGTCTTGATCTAGTGCTCTTGAACAAGTACCTTCTTCTGTACCGAGTCAAGGAGAAACTCCACTGAAGGTAAAAAAAAAATCAATATGTTGTCATACATTTTTACTTAAGATTCCCTATGTGTAATTCTTTCTCTTGCTGTGCCCCCGATTTGATAATGTTTACCATTTAAAGCCCGATTTTATAGTAATCCAAATCATGTCTTAGTTTCTGGTCTGATGTGTGTCGTGGTGCCTGGCAACCCAATCCTGAGGCAGAGGTGAGCGACCTTGTCTGATGCGTGCAGCTCGTTCCTGCTCTCGCTCACGCGCTCCGCTTCAAATCTGAAAAACAAGAGAGCAAATCTGTCCGCATTATTGACAGCTGATTGCCAGGGTATTTGTTAAGCTGTCTGTTATTATTATGTATTTTTAGATTATCGGCCGTCCACTAACTCTGTCCTCTGTCTGTTTAAATGACTTTGTGGTCTTTATGGTTGATCAGACTTGGTCTTTTTTTCTGATCGGTGTTTGTTTTGTCACCACTTATCACTCACTGTGCTAAAAAAAGGTTCATTTATTAAAGCAGTCCTTGTGCAGCCATCTAGCCTTTGTTGTTGTTTGTCTTCTAACAAATAGTGCGTAATGTGTTAGGACATTCTTGAATTTTGCTGAGGTTGAAATGGAAAATGAAACTGAGACTGGTTGACTGGTCAGAAAGTAGGAAAGTCAGGAAACAGTCGAAATTGAGCGATAATCAAATAATTAATCCGTAATTTAAATGAATAATCAACTATTCAGATTACGAATCGCAGAATTGCTTAACGGCTCTTATTTGGCTATCAGCTTTTGAATTAAGCTTGAAGCTGTTTTAGGCATGAGCGATCTGACGATAAAGACAATAAAGATGAATGAGTCATTGACAAATATCAGTGTCAGGCAAAAGAGTAACATTAACGTTGCTCTTAAACTCCAATAGTCATGAAGTTGGCATATAACATTAGGGGAACGTTAGCATAGAGCTAGCTAGCTAAACAAGCCATCTATTCCAGCCGAACAGCTATGGCTTATTTAGCCACGATACAGATACATATTCTTTATGGGCCCCAGAATGTGAAAGATCCAGGTAATTCTCTACCGGGGAAGTCTAACTTTTTTACCTTCATGTAGCACTGAGCATAGAAATGAACAGAGATCTGCCTCTCACGCTGTATCCAGTTCTCATTATACCACAATGAGTATTAGCGTTTAATCAACTAGCCGACTAATCATGCACATCCCTAATTTGTAGTATTATTTCAGCTGTTCTGTGTGTATTATTCCACACTGATTCCAGCATTACCTCTTATAATTAATGCTAAGGAGTAGTTTTTTTTTTTTTTATGGGTTTTATTCAGATGTTTCATAAAAGATCAGAGGGAGAAATAAAGGTTGCTCTGCAGGAGCTGCAGTGCAGAGAGGCAGGGCTGGGTGCTGTTTTAGTGTAGATTGTGCTTTCGGGAGCGTCAAAGACAAGGGGAGTGGAGGGCAGACTGGCACAGATATATTTTTTGCTCTCCCTAATGACACCAATACCATTTCATGGCTTACTGAGCAGATTGAATCACACTCGCTCTTTGTAAGTCTCACTCTCTGCCCCTGTCTCTCCGTTTTCTCTTTCCCGCACACCCTTCATCACTCTCCTCTCGCGGACACCGTCCCATGCACGTTCATATGCTACCGTACGTTGATGTGTTACACTTACCCGAGTGAATGTTGTTTAATTGCATTTGGGTCAGCAGTTTGCCGGTGCTGAAACCGAAGGACATGGAATTTGTCAGTTTATCCATTCAGCAGTCGCAGGGGGCGGTGTGTGAGCTAACAGCTCTGCTGGAGTCAGGCCCATAAGGTTAGCTTTACACAAGGCTGTCAGACTGCACTGTCAATCACTCTCCTCTCCTCTCCTCTCCTCTCCTCTCCTCTCCTCTCCTCTCCTCTCCTCTCCTCTCCTCTCCTCTCCCCTCCCTTGTCATCTCCACTCACATATTCTCTCCACTCAAATGTACCAGACTGCTGTTATTCCACTTAATAAAGCTTATGAGATTTACGCTTTTTCTTGGAGAGGGCTCAGTATTTCAGGCAGTCCTTATGATGGCTGGTGCCGTGATAAAGGCTACACATCAGCCTGTGTTCGCCCCGCACACACACTCGCCTCGTCCCTTGTGCATCACGAGTGATAAAAATCTTGCCTTTCGTGACAGTGGAAAATCGTATGTGTCAGCCAGGACATACACTCTTCCCCAGCTGGTATTTATAGTCCTCAGCAACTGGAACATTGTATGGAATAAGGAGTTCATTCATTCATCATGTGATGCACAAGCTCCATTCTGCTCGTGGGTGACCTGATTTCGCATCTCGTGGCGAGATAGATGGCCTTTCCCTATCAATGCACACGAGACAATAAAGAACCATAACACAGACATGTGCACCAGCGCGGGCCCACACATACACACAAGTGCAAAAGAAGAAAAAGGAAAGTGGCATAAAGCCTCAGGAATAATATGTAGATCCAATATTCAGCCATGATGCAGCATGTGAAGAGGCATCATCTGGAATAATGTTATGGTTATAACTGCTTCATATGAAGCGTTGTCCAACCACAGAAATCTAGTGTTGCTCCAGGCGGCCACATTGGAAGATGGAGTGAAAAGGTGGTCGACATCGTTCAAATAAGAGGATTAAAGGCACAGAGTCTCTCCTGGAAGACATTCATAGTGTTGTACGTAGCTGTAGGGCTGTAGTCAACCAAAAAAAAAGAAAGAATCTTGGGCAACTGATATTGTACCTTTCTTTCCAGCACAGTGGCCAGGATATAATATTTGCAGTAAACGTTTCTGCAAACGGCAGATACCTCCAAGGTTGACATTTGTAGCAAACATGGCGTCCTTATTAGCTGACTGTCACATCAGGAGGTGGTGGGGGCGGAGGTGGCGTTATTTCAAGCCAACAATGCTGCCAAACAGCGTATGCAGTTCGTGTCATGCCAGTGCATATTTGTAAGGCCATCTGGGGATATTTACAGCCATTTATGTGATGTCAAAACCAGACAGAACAGTGTCTGACTGCTTAGGCTACAGTACCATAGACCAAAGGCAAAGACGGGCTCCAGTGAGCAAGCAGATTAAGGAGCTCTTTTGTCCCCATCAAAACCTACACCAGCGATTGTCTGGCAAATGAGAATTTGGTCAGACAACCAACCAATCGGACAACCGACCAGAAGGAGTTAACCCTGCTTTGTTGATCACATGGAAAGGGAAAAAACAAAGTAGGCCCTATATTTACTTGTTTTTGCGTGTAGGTGATTCATACTTACCAAAAGTTATGAAATCTGCCATCACGCGGCTATTTCTGACAGTGAGCTTCTGACATCATCATGGAAAACGATTCCTACAAACAGAGACCTTTCTGTGAGCAGGATCACAAAGTCTTGTCCAAGGAGGAAGTCTCCCTCTGAATTCTCTTAAAGGAATTTAAGAATGATAAAAGGAATGCGTGAGAGATCATTTCAGACCCCGGGTCTTTCCTTTCTTTACGCGCGGCTGGCCAGTGATGGCGTGGATTGGGAGCGAATGATGTCAGATTGTCTCTCCCGAAAAGCGGTCGTCAATTTACACATCCAACGCGCGCAGAGCGACGTTAGCATGCAGGCAAATGTCAAATAATGACTCTCCAATAGCTCCATGTTTGGCCTCCCCCAACTATTCAAGGGAAAATAAGTTGAAGAAAAAGAGAATGGGCTGCTTTTTCTATCACTGCAAATGTAATACCACGGCACCTTTTTGTTAATTGTCAGACAAAACAAGCAACAATATGCAAGAATAGAACTCTTATATCCTCATAAATTTATTGACAGTGAAAATCAATTGTTGCACGCTGACTTAATATCTTCTTTTGGCAATTATCATCCCACAAAAATAGTGCCGCGCTCACGACATAAACATATTCAGTATCAAATTTGTGTTTTTCGCTCCCTAATAGATCCCTAAATGTGCGGCATTCATTAAAGCGAGGGCGCCTCTGTGCTCACTTAGTACATAGTGCTCTTTTTTGTGATCTCGCACATTGAGTGGTGAAATAATCGGCTGCTCCCGGGGGGCGGGGGGGGGGGGGGGGGGGATCTGGTGGCGCATACCTGTAATGCTCCACAACTGAAGCTCCATATTTATAGACGGCAACAGAGCAGCTCGCATATCCCCACATCACAGCTGTTTGCATTGCAGTGTTGGGTGTCACATATCTGCCCGCCGCTCCTGTGGTTGTCGCATTAAAACAGAAGATAAACAAACAGCAACATTTAGAGTTTATTTTTTCCCACCCCTGGGACACATCATTTCAAATTTTTATTGAGGCTGGTGGTTGCGAGGATGTGGGGTGGGCTGAGTTTTTTTTTTTTTTTTTAAAAAGCGATGTGACCAATGGCTGGCTTTGCTGGGAGGGGAATAAAAAAGAGAAAAAAAAAAGGAGAGGGAGGAGAGATTAGTGGAGGAGAGGATTAGCAAAATAACGCAAAGAACAAAACAAGGCGGAAAGACAAGAGATGCGGCGTCGGAAAAGAGAAAACCCGAAGAAGCTGAGGGTAGAGGGGAGAAAATAGAGGCGAGGAAAAAGGGACAGTCCGGCTATGGGAGTTTGCCACTAGAGATAATATTGTATGTGAGAGCGGGCTGGTGGCTTTTTGCAGACACACTGAGAGCAGAGATTGTGGGAGGGAGAGAGAGGCCAGCACAGCTGAGTGGTGTTGATTGGCCTGTTTGAAAACACATGAACTGCAGACAGAGAGGGAGAGAAGCTGCGTGCGCTGGGAGAAAGTGTCGCTCTGTGCCGTGCCACGCTGCAGCCCAAACCACATTAGAGCAAATGAATCCATTCCACCTCCTGTTATGGCAGCTCCCGCACGGGGCCCCAGGAAGGAGAAAAGGGGGGAGGGGGGGGGGGGGGAGGGAGGGAGGGAGAGTGGCAGGAGGGTTGAGATATGAGGGACGGCGAGAGGAAAATGATAGAACGGAAAATGGAAGGTGGTGGAAAGGAGTTGCATGCTGGGTGGCTCTAATGATGTCTGAGGGCTGTAGAAAAGGAGGGGGGGGGGGGGGGGGGGGGGGCCGAAAAAGCACATAGCAGTGAGGGGAAGAAAAGCTGTGGCCATGTAACTGAGGATGAGGAGCAGGAGGAGAGAAGGTCTCCCGCTGAGTCCAGAGTGCAGGACTTATAGTTATGATCTCCTTTTCCAGACTGTTGCTGAATAATGATGGTGATCTTCCGGGCAGACTTCAACTGGTTGCCCACTACACTTTACATGCAGAGGAGACTATAGGAAACACGACCAGAGATGCTGTTTTTCATAACGTGGCGCACAGACCTGTAATTGTTTAACTGAAGAAACAGAAAATCCTGTTTGCACAGATTATCCACCCCTTCAAACCAAAGCATATGGCAAAAAAGTGCCAAATAATTTTCAGGAAAACGTTCAGGTGTGTTAACGTTTCAAGTGGCTGCAGGACTTGTTGATCATTTGATACCAACGGGATCATATTCTGATGATTGATCTGATGATTGACCATTTTATGATCTCAAAAACATTGCTGTTGTGCTCTGTCCAAACGTTTCCGAGCAAATTGTGTTTCAAGACCAACAAAATAAGCTATTGAATGTATTGTCTACACAGGGGTGGCAGTAACTAATTACCTCCATCTACTGAAATCACTGTAATTAAGTCATTTTTTTGGGAGTCTGTAATTTTACTCTTACTTAATATGCTTTAAAAAGCAACATTTGAATAATTGAGTGCTGAGAACAATTTGCGATGAGTCTCTAAACCTTTCATGTGCTATTTTCTAGCTGATAAGACTGCTCGATCGCAAATGGAACAATGAAAACCCTGATATGTGGACAGAGAAGTCCAAAAGCGTGCAGAAGCTGCAGGTTTGGAGAGGTGGCCATGACAGCGCAGGAGTTGGAGAAACAGAAAGAGCTTTGATTGAATGCCTGCTATTTATAATGAATTAAACATCAGCAATTGAAAAGTAACTAAGACTCAAGAATACAATTGAGAAAATACTTTGTACTATTTAATTCAGTACCATTGTTGAGTAATATGCCAATAACGTAACTGTACTTGTAGTTGAGCGCAGATTCTTGTCTTTTCAAGACTTTGCGCCTATGAAGAGTTTGTTCTTATGTGCTAACCTTCTCACATACGCTATTTGCTATGTTACATCCCTTAGTCAAAAGGACAGGATCCAGATGCAAGGTCTTGCGAAATGATGTGTATATAAAAAGAGGAATGTTTCGTTAGATTTGTGAGAATCTGCAGTGTTTGACCATGTTTATAGATCGACAGATCCACTTCCTTTTATGCGACATTATTTGCCGTCTGTTACGGACTAACCACTGTCCTCAACCCTTTGCATATTTCAGCTCTATTTTACATCATCGTATTTTTATCCTCAGATTATTTTCTGCGTACTCGTGTTGCAAACTACCTCGCCTAAAAAATGCCCCTTATAAGATGACGTATTTCAGAAACGGAATGTTGTGATGATTCTAGAGGCGATTTAGCATACATGTAGCATAGTCCTGATGTGGAAAAATCTCCGTATCAATATCCTGACCTGCTCCTGACGTGCTCCTATACCATAATTCACAGTCCTGGAGTACCTATGAGCTCCCGTGCAACCACTTCAATGCAGCCCCCTTTGAATGATCACATTCACAAAGCAAGCTGCACTTGACAAAGGTGGAAGTCGTTTGTCTGAAATGAGAAATCACTCATGCTATGAGTGATCACGTGCGCGCGTGTGTGTGTGTGCGTGCATGAATCAGTGTGTGTGTGTGTGTGTGTGTGTGCGTGCTGCTGATAATGAAGAGATAATTTCAACACTCTTTCTCTTTCTCTTTTCCCCACTGAGCCCGGCCCCTCTGCCCCCCCTCCCTGACATACTCCACTGCTTTTCATATTACTTTGCTTTTGTTTCTGAGCACTTATTTCTTGCCCCACTTCCCCCAGCTTGTTTTGCTCGGGAAGGAGAGAAGGAGGGAAACAAAAAAAAAGCAAAGTGAGAGAGTGTCTGCGCGAGAGAACGAAAACAGAAGCTTCCTCTGGATGTTGGTATTGCTTGTGGTTTGTTGCTCCTCTCTGATTCATAGCAGCATCCTCCCACTGCTGTTTAAAGGGCGGTTGTAATATGCACAGCATAATTGGATGTGTAATCCTTTTGCTTTGCACCTCTGGTAAGCAGTGCTGAGTGGAGCTGATTAAGATGTTTGGAAGACAATAAAGATTTAGCGGGGCCTGTCTTCATTGTGTGCGCGCGCTCAAATGGCTTCAGCGGCAGCCCGAAGAGTCTGAAAAATCTGGAAGACAGAAGGACAATTACTCCCCGCTGCAATCTTTTCTGTCCAGCTGTAATCAGTCAATCTGTGGATGTCAACACTTTGTTTCCCTTCCTGTGATGGTCCGACAGATTGCTGTTTTATTTCTATAGTAAACAGGGAGGGGTCAGGATGTGGGGGCATGGGGAAGGGATTCTGCCATGTTTCCAATGAAGCGCTGCCTGTTATGCAACACATTTTTCCCCTGAACAGGTCATCAGCCTGGCCAGTCGGTCTGTCAGTCAGGTGGATTGACTCCTTATCTCCGTTACAACGCCACTGGCTCACTGAATGCGGCCCTGCCAGCCAGTCGTGTTTCTCCCTCACTCATTTTTCCTTTCAGAACCCGAGGGCCCATCTTTTCATTGAATCACAAAAGCCGTTTTTTTTTTTTTTCTTAGGAGGAGGAGGAGGTGTTGTGTGAGAAGGAGGGGTGAAAAAGAGAAGATTATTGGGTAAAAGAGGCAGATTTCTAAACACCTTCCTCCTCCTCCTGCTCCTCCTCCCTCTTTGGTCTTGGGACAGCAGGAAGGGGAGCTGGAGGAGAAACAGTTAATCAATAGCCACAAGGTCAGACGGCGAGCGCTGGGCAGGAGTGTGCCCTGTTAGCGGTCCGTGGAGCTGCCTGGCTGCTGAAGGGGATTTGTAGCACTTGTCAGGGGCTTAAAGGAGCCCTCTCTGGACCACTTGCTCTGGGTGTAGGGTGTGAAAGAGACGTGCTGGTTAGCAACAGGAGAGGGAGACATCTGCTGGACGCCAGGAGGCACGGCACAGCAGAATTAGGCCACCCAGAGTCATGGTCACATTACGCGCGGTCAGAGTGGCTTTGTGCCCTGCAGAGCTGTTCCGTAGGGACTTTTTCACAGACCGTCAGCAACCGCTGCAGCATCATGCCTGTGTAACCTGACGCAGGGCCGTTCGGCCGCCCACCGCTTGACCGCATTTGCTCCAGAATTCCCCCCTTCGCTCATGCCAGCAATGTATCCGCTGATGTTTAAGACTTTGTGCAAGTGCACTCCAGGTAATTCTACTCTGGTAATGCTTAAGCTCAGAGGATTAGTAATACACTCTTATTCTCAAGGTGTTCCTTTGAAGTTTTACCTTCACGCTTAATCAAAGTGAAGAATTCAGGCTTTTGTGTTTACATGCTCTTAAGCGCGCACGCGTGTGTGTGTGTGTGTGTGTGTGTGTGTGTGTGTGTGAGTGAGAGAGAGAGAGAGAAAGAGACAGAAAAAGAGTGTGCACACTTGCAGTACTCTTTCTAAGATAAGCCCACCAGACTGAGCACAAACTCCCCGGCTGAGCTCTACGCTTCCATCGCGCTCGCTCTCTCGCTCTGTTTGTCACAGTGGGGGATCTTGGGGGACCCTTTATCAGTACTGAACAGCTTTCTAGAGCCCGGCCCCCCCCCCCCCATCTCCCACCTGTGGTTTCTCAGTTTGGCTTTTGTGTGGAGGAATGCGAGGCGGACCAACACTGATGGAGATAAACACAGAAGGGGATGGCGAGGGACGGAGGCCTCGCCGGCAAACCAGCGAGGCGCCCATTAATCCAGCCGCTGCCCCGTTTCTCCAAGATGGTCCGAGTGGTTGCGCGCAGGGGCAGAAATCGCTCTCTGAGAACAAGACGTATGCAGAACGAAAGAGATGCTGTGAAGCTGAACCTTATCTGCTTGGTAGATGTGGCCATAAATCAGATGTCCACGCCACCCCTGATAACCTTGTGTGAGCTGCGCTTCCTTTACAGACGAGATAACCGCCGTCGCCCCCCTCTCGGTTGCAGTGAGCGTTAGATGAAGCAGCAAAGTTCTGTCATGTGTCTGCCGTGGAACATCTCCGTTTTCGCGCATTTGCCAGAAAAACTCGAGGCGACTCGAGCCCGTCGATGAGTCAGCGCGCAGACGAGCTCGAGAATCTGTCAAGCTGCTAAAAATGTTGACTTCACTTAACAAGCTACAGACTTAACTGTTCTAACCCCGCATCTTCTTTCTCTCCTTTTTTGCAGAGTAAAGAACTTTTGATGGCGTCCCGGTAGAGACATCAGGATGAACACGCTACCATCGATGGACCGGCACATCCAGCAGACCAATGACAGGCTGCTGTGCATCAAACAGGTGGGCATCAAGAGCCCCCCCTCTCGGCAACTGCGCCGACGTGGACTCCGAGAGGAATCTGCGTTTGCTCTCCTTTCCTGCACTCCTTTCTCCTCTCAGCGCCTTATATGGGCATCAGTTTTTCTGGCCATTAGCTCCAGTCACACAGATCATGTTGCACAGGGTCATAGAGAGAGAGGGGGAGAGAGACGGGGGGGGGGGGGGGGGGAGAGAGAGAGAGGGAGGCAAATCTGGCAGCGAACACAAGAAGAGACTTCAAAGGGGGCGAGCAACATAACAGCCGCCCCCCTCCTCTAGGTCCTGTGCTCCCTTACATCACGTTCCTTACTCTTGACGCACGCTGGCCCTTGTTGTGGTTTTTTAGCTTAAATGCTTCCGCGAGTTGCCAGCTTTCAGGAGGCTCCTTTACAGACGGATACAGATAGAAAGACACAGTCATACAGACAGACGTAACCCTGGGCTACCGCCTCTGCCTGTGATTAATAGTCTACAAGAAGAAGTGGCTGGCTGGCAGGCTGTGGGCTTATTTGTTTACGCTGCGTGGGCGTGATCCTTTATATCTCCCAACATCCATACGACACCAGGCCTTACAGTGAATCGGTGAATGATAGGCCTTTGAGCTCGCGATTACGAGGCGACATATCCCCCCTTTTTTTTCTCCGCGCCTGCTGTTAAACCTCCGCCCGTCCCACCCCCACCTGAACTCCTGAGCACCCATTTACAATAACTTCATCCGAGCGGGCTCATTCTCTGCTCCTCTCCGCGTCGCCCTCGACGTCGAAAGCCTCGCTTCCAAAACGTCAGCGTTTTCTCCGATGAGCCCGATTTTTGCAGAATTGACACCACTCGCCTCACAAAGCCTCCTCAATTATTTTCTCAGGCGTCACTGATAAGCCCTAAATAGCCCGAGTTAACACGTCTGGCTTAATGAACGCTCTAATTGTAGTTTGGTTTATATACTCCTCGGCTCTGGCTGTTATAGACTCGTAGTAAACCAGACTTCAAAGGCGAGCGAGTTCGTCTGCGAGCTCCGAGCTAGCAGGGTGTTGTTTTGGTTCGGGGGAAAGCCTGCTGGCACCGAGCCAGGTGTTATGCTGTTTTTCATGCAGCCAGGTAGACACTGAGCAGCCTGATCCTTGGATGGCCTGAAAAGGGATAAGTCAGTCCATCATCTCGCGGAGGAAAGTCTGTCAAACGTCTGGCTCTTTGTCTGCTGAAACCCCATCGCTGCTTCTGCTGCTGTTGCCGCCGCCACTGCTGCCACTCAGCCCTCTCCCCCCCCCCCCACCCCCTCCACCACCCTCCCCGTTCTTGTCCTCATCCAACCCTGAACGGCAACAACAACAAGAACAGCTCAGGCCCCATCCTCCTCCCGAAACTTAGCCCGAGCTATTTCCCTCCGCTGTCCTCCCCCTCACACCAGAGTCGAGGTTGTCAGGCAGAGTCGGTGGCGAGCGCTGCAGCAGGAGGAGCTGTGAGTTCAAATCTAGACAGACAGCCCCTGCTGTGCTAGTTCTGATTCCTCTCGCGCTGGAGGCTGATACGCCTCCCATCAAGCAGCAATAATGCCAGATTATATCACTCATCTAGAGCAGGCTCTTCTCCTCCCTCTCACTCAACAAGAGCATCTCTCGCTTTCTCGCTCGCTCTCCCTCGCTTTTGTCTCCGTCATCAGTCAAACCCCTGTGAGAGTCCGCGGCTAACTCTGTAATGGCTAATCTTCACATCAGAAAAGATGAGTCACTCGAGGCCTCTCTTGAAGCTCATGATATCACTGGAGGCTCTCGGAGATTTTCTCCGCAGGGTCTGACTTGTTATGCCTCGCTCGCGCCCGAGAGTCCCTTTTGTCACACGGCGCCAAAAAGCTGCCCTTTCAGAAAACGCTCACCTCTGCTGCCCCCTAAAGACAATAGCTCTACCTTCTCTGCAAGAACACACAAAACAAAACGCTTCAGCTCCAGATGAGAATAATAAACACTTTCAAGTGGGCTCAATCTCGCCGACCGAACAGGCCGCAGCTCTGCGCCATTTCAGAGCTATTAACCTCCTGAGCCGTGAAGAAAGGGAGCCCAATTTTTAAAACCGCTTATTGTGTCCTGCTAGCCTGAGTAGCCTTCAGACACTGGGAAGAAAAGACTCAACTGTTTCAGGCCTCAGTGAACAGGCGAGAGAGACAGACAGAGACTGAAAGAGATTAGACAACACACCAACGGCGCACATTGAGTCTGCACACATAGCTGCCAGGACCAAGGTTGTCTTTTCTTTGTGAACAGCCGAGCCAGCCAGTGGACTACTGGTGCCGAGGCTCTGTTACACTCTGAAAACAGGCAGTGAATGAGGGCAAGAGAGAGAAGGAGGAGGATTGAGGGAAAGGTTTGGTTGCTGTGCGGGTCATGGGGGCGAGGGCTGGGTGTTGCCAAGAGAGATTAACTGGAAACACTGGCATCATTGTCGATATGGGTGTGATCTTCTTCCCACAATGCAGCGGGGCCCCGAGTGGGCGTACGTTGGAAGGAGTCAAGGTCCTCACAGGGTTGCGCAGAAACACAAGACATTAAATCGAGGCAGTTTTGGAGGGAGAGCGCAAGGCTGCAAAACGATTTGGTTTCAGTGTTTTTCCAATTTGTACTTAATCTGAAGCAAGAAAAACAACGCTCATTATTTCCCATTGTTTCTAATGGCCGTCTCTTCTCTCCGTGTTTGCACAGCACTTACAGAACCCGGCCAACTTCCACTCGGCGGCCACAGAGCTGCTCGACTGGTGTGGAGATCCCCGGGCCTTCCAGCGACCTTTCGAGCAAAGCCTCATGGGATGTCTGACGGTACGCAAACACTAATTATGGTTTTTTCGTTTGGGGTTTTTCAGGTGCTTTTTAGGAGACAGGAGCAAAACAATAATTATATTTTGGGTCGTTAGGAAAAAAAAAACACGAGCCGATGTGTCCACTTCTGAGGCGTTTATCCTCACATTTTGTTTGGGTTAAACCTGTTTTTTTCGGTTTTATCCGAGGCAGCTGCTTAGGCCGTCAGGGGCCAGTGACACAGGTTAAAGTCCTTGTCACCAACTGCCTCTCTCCACTTTGTGCTTCACACAAACACACACACATACACACATTGAAAAAGAGCCCTGAACAGGACTGTGGGTAGCCAGTCACCTCTGGCTATCGCCTTTCAGCTCACCAGCTACCATTCATCGATCTGGGCACAGGGCCAGAGAGCTGCCCTGCACCAGGTGTGTGTTAAAACACTCACACACACACACACACACACACACACACACACACATACAAAACCACATGTGCGAAAGAAGCTATAGAGCAAAGAATTGAGCGCAGCATTTATCGCAGAGATCAGCCTTTGGAACCGGTGAAGGTACATTGTCCCCAGCTGAAGTGGTAGCGTGAGCAAACAGATAAATGCTCATTAATGTGTAAATCACAATAAAAGCCTCTTAAAGGCTGATAAAGAGCCATACAATGGAGCCCACCACTGAGATCCCTCTCAGCATGGGGCCGTTTCCATCAGCTAAATTGTTTCATCAGGCTCGGAGAGCGAGCGGCTTCTTATCTGGAGAATTACGGCGCGCAACAAGTCCGCGCATTCTTCCAGGGATTTTTGCCTTCATCGTGACGTTACCTCGCTTGTTATGTATCAGAGTGCTTCTATTTCAATCACAGCCCTCGAGATTTGTTGAGTGAAATTGAATGTCTGCCTCGCGTGGAGACGCCTGTTCCCTCTGGCATGTTGTACATGCGGAGGTCATCCTCCGATCCCTGGTGGAGTATCGACTCTAGAGCCAATAAAAGATGACATAACTGAGCTGTCAAGGCTGCACTGTTAGCTCTGTCTGCTTGCTGTTGTGTTTTTTTTTTTACTTTCTTTATGCATGCTGTATAAAGAGTGTGTGGGTAACGTCAGTGCACGCAGACATCTGTGTTATCTCTGCCTCTAGTCCCACAGTTTTCTAAAATCGCCCACTTAGTTTACTCGGAGCCGTCTCTCGCATACTACTGTTTCAACAACAAGCGGAAAAGAAACTACCAAACTATAAACTGATTCCTTTTTTTTTAAAAATTTATTCTGAATGGCCCAGTAACCCTTTAGGACCTCTTACAGCACTGTTTTTCATTCTGACTGGAGTATGGGCCTGGATGTACATCCTCAATGGGAGATTATGCCGGAAAAAAGGCTTATGAGGTGAAACACTGTTAAATCCGTGTTGAATCTATGCTAGCCTCTGTAGCTGGCTGCCTGCCTCGTACAAACTGTGGGGCAGAGTCAGTCACGCAGGAAATGAAACGACTGACACAACATGATTCGACCGTTTGTCTGAGGCGTCATCGTTTGCATAATGTGGTTGGCTTAGTCACCGATGTTGTTAAGTATTTAACCCTTAAATGACATTTTTTGTGTCTCCTTACAAGCTCGAGATAAATGACCAACTTGGAAGCATATCTCATTTATTGACACAACTTCAGCAGCTTTTCATTGAGCACTCAAGGCAGCTGTATTACCTGTGACGAAGGCACTTTATGATCACCGCTGGCTGTTATGTTGGCTCTCTTAAAGGCACCCCAGTTGACCTTGTTAACGGTAATGTGTGTTTTGAGGTCAGAGGGAGCAGAGGAGTAGTCATCTGTTGGCAGATAAAAGCAAAGGGGTTTCCCTTCTCGTAATGATTTAGCCTCGTCTCTCGAGTCCTGTTTAACGTCACTCGGCATCCACCCTTAAACGTTATATTAGAGGCTCCTGCTTCATGTCCCATAAATGTTCAACATCTTTTTTGAAGTCATTAACACACCCGGCTCCTCTCAGAAATCGGAGGGAAAAGGAGGAGTTTAACCTGTGTTCACCATTTTACGTCCCGGGTCTGTTTTGGGTGTTTGAACCAACAGCCTTAAGTGAGCAGACAAACTGTTCACTTTAGGGCCAGAGCGGGCTTGTTTTGAGGATAACCTTTCAGAGGCTCTGCTCGTTCTGCAGAGCGACTGTGGTTTGGCGCTCTCTCCTCTCTTGGAGGTTGATGCAGTCATCAGACTCAACCTGACTGTGGATCAGTGGAGCAATCCAGACTGCAGACTCCACATTAATCCCACTGTGCCTGTGCGTTTGTGAGCTCAATGGTAGCAGAGGCTCAAAAAACTAACACAATTAAGAAAGTGAAAGGATTGAGATAAGATCAATATCTTAGAGTACAGCATGAAAAAGTGCAATTTACCCGCTTTGTTGTAGTGATGAATTATGTAGCAATTTAGAGCTGCTGCAACGGAATCAATAGTTTGAAAAGTGATTAATTGGTTTGAGTAATTTTTGAAAGCCGACCTTTAATGCTTTCCTTCGGTGTGTTAAATGGTGGTGTGAATGTAGTCTGTGCCAACCGGAGCTCCCCTCTCCCACAGAAAACACTGCCCCTGAAACGCCTCACCAGTAGTCCTGTAATGCCGTGACTTGTCGACATCACACTATGTCACTGTGTCAAACATTTGCATAATTAAGGTCTATATTCACAGTAGAAATGAAGCTGAAAACATGACTGAGTCGAGTGGAGACACGCTGAGCGGTGTTGGCTCTGGCGCGTGTGAGCTGACCAATCAGAGAAGACTGGGTATCCTAAAACCTGAAACAGAGGGAGGTGGAATACAGTGCTCTTTCATTGGACAGTATGAGAAAACTGAGCATTAAACCGTGTAAACCTGTTGTAGTAGAAGCCCAAAATGAAATAATGAACCAGAAAAAGAGCATCATGTGTCAAGAAATCAGCTTCTTCAACGTGAATGTTTGCTGTCAGTAGCTTTCAGACATTTTAAGGACACACTAATCGGCTATTTCGCTCAATAACCCGCTGTGGGTTCACCTATAAATGATTAATAAACAGAGGGCTTGAAGGATCGCTCACTTTCTGCCGCTCCTTTCTTCCTCCAGGTGGTGAGTCGAGTTGCCGCTCAGCAGGGGTTCGACTTGGACCTGGGCTACAGGTTGCTGGCTGTGTGCGCCGCCAACAGAGACAAATTCACTCCCAAGTCTGCAGGTAAGACCCACCGCTTTACTGAAACGCCAGCAGATGCATGCCCATACGTCATCCCGCTTACCGCTGATGACTTGCAAGACAGCGGATGGTACGGCGCTCCTTGTTCGCAGAGCCGCACATGATTCACTTCTTCATGAAATACAAGTTTTTGCTGAGTGGCTTGGGTCCGCGATCCAGTCAGAAAGCAAAAGACAGAATCCTATGATCATACTAACGTCATTTAGTTCCTCTCCGTGCCTGTTAAAGTTACCATGAATCTGTGGCTTGGAAATGTTTCTACCGGCGACTGTGACCACAGACATCGCACAATAAGCCAATAGGGCATTATAATGTCAGATATTTTTAGTTTCCATTAAACATTAATGTGCTATTGAGATGAGATGTCCGGGTGGTAGCCTCACAAAAACCGTCCACTCAACGGTCTTTCCGCACAAGCCCCCCCCTCGCTCGTATGTGCAGTCTGCATGCGCGCACACATGAGCGCCAGAGCAGCAACGCTACCCTCAGACATTTATCATTCAAATCCAATCCCCCTCCGATCCATACCTCCCCTCCCCGCCTCCCACGGTCCTGCAGGAGCGGCCTGTTCTTGTACATTTGTCAAAGTGAAATGTGCAGAGGCGGGAGAGACGGCGAGGAGAGAGAGAGGGAGAAAGAGATGGATGGCTGGGGAGGTGTTGCTGATGTGCGCCGGACCACTCACTCTGCCCGACAGGGACCCTGACAAAGCCGTAGCCAGCCAGTCAGAGCACAGATAAACCTTTGTTCGGCGATTACGTAAGTGGGAGTAGTGAGAGTCAAATATTTTGTTTCGACTGTCTGATTTCTTTGTTTTTTTTCTGACAGGGCGCATATGTCACTGTTTCATAACAGGAACTGCAGTGACGGCGCTGACAGTGACGCTCTGAAAACTTATCCCATAATTCCTCACAGGAGCTACAACTGAATATGCAGAAGTGTGTCAGTTTCTCCCGGGTTTTCTGTTTGTTCATACGTCCCTTCGACATGAACATGTGCCCGAGCTGAATATCCTCTTTCAGCTGTGGTGGGAAGCATCTTGTTGGGAGGAACTTAAGTGGTCAGACAGACGTCAGTGTACGATATTGATTGCCGTGTTTCTCTCTCTGCCTGTGTTCGTGTGTTGGGGTAATGTGATTGTTGTGCAGACACGGCCCGTACTGGCTGGCTGTCTGAGCCCGACTGACAGTCAGAATCATCCTCGGGCCGGCTGATGGTTCTGGGATCTAATAGAGGACAGCACCGGGTTTCAGGAAGGGCTGTTTATGCACAGCGGACAAATGGGAACTGCAGTGTAATTACAAGGGTTGGTGGTGGTGGGGGGGGTGGGGGGGGGGGTGGGGGGGGGTTGGAGATATGATGCGGCCCAGTCATCAAACGAGGCAGGAAGGCTGTCGGGGTGGGAGGCAGATGTGACTCAAGGCAGATCTTACTCACTGAGCATCCGTCTTACCTCCCTCACAAGGACGTCTGTCTGAGAAAGCAGACGGGAGGGCGACAGAGGAGACGTGATGCACACTTGAACTCAGAGATAGGTGCGTGCGCTCATACAAATGCATCAACAAGGATACAGAGAAGCATTCGGCTGTTACTGCGCCATCAGCTCTGTCTGCATGATGTGTTTTTGGGTTGTTTTTGTCCGTCTTTGTGTGTGTGTGTGTGTGTGTGTGTGTGTGGGTGTGTGTGTGTGTCAGTGCGTGCATGAAAGTGTGTCTAATTGTGCAGCTCCAGCACAATCTTCTGACAGCCTACATGGCGACACAGAGCTGCAGATCTGACACCTGAGAGCCCAGACCGAGGGCCAAGGAGTCTGGGATGCTCTCTGCGGGCTCCTCAGGGGAAGAGTCAGACTCTTAAGACTCAAAGGATCAATCACACCGATGCTTTCTTTCAGAGCGTCTGTTAAAGAGGAAGTGGATAAAACTATTATTGCTCCCCTCCTTTTTTTTTTTGGTTTTACAGTTTGCTGCACATCTAAAGTTTACTTTTGTATTTTCCTCTCCAGCTACAAAAGAAGGTGGAGCTTTGATAGAACATTGGTATGATAAAATGATACTGGATGCCTCTTTAGAGACCCCTGCAAAAAGAAAGTCCTAGGCACACAAAAAAAAATCTACAAATTTGAGTGAATTTCTTTCAATTAGCAACCTGCAAACAGTGCCAGCACACAAAAGAGACACTGAATATATACAAACACACTTGTAATAATGTGAATGTCTGTGCAGCCTTTGTTGCTCTCAGTATTTTCGAATGCAGATATTGTGTCATTTTAAACTAGCGCCTGACTAATACCTGAATTGTCATACTGATATTTCAGCTGATGTACACAAGTGTTTTGCAATGATCTCTCAAATTGTATTGTATAAAATGACTGATCAGCACACTTAACTGGGAATTTAATACTACATTTTTTCTGCTTTACAATCCATAAGCAGAAAGTGTCTTATCGGTGCACATCGGACCACATCAGCGGTAATACTGACTAACAGATGTATTGGTTGGGCTGTATTTTAAATTCTCGGTGTCGAAAAAGTATCGATTCTTACAACCTTATAACCAAATGCAAATACTAGGTTCTAATGAAGACTATTTTCCTAATAATAGATAAATATGTATGAAGTACTAAATGATATATCACTATACCAGTACTTCTCATTTGATGACTAAATTTGCACTCCTCCTCACATAAAAGCACAAACTGTTGCCCCATGCGACCCGTCAACACCAGACTGCCGCCGATGAGCTGTCTGGAGATTGTGACCCTGCAGCGAGGCCTGTGGGATTAGTGTGTCGCTCTAATCTGGAATCAGCCGGTGAGGAGCTTTATCTACTGTTAGGCGAGCTAGCATTAGCACTTTTAACTCTCAGAGCCCGCGCGGCTACACGGCATTAACGCCGTTAGCATACGGCCGTAGCGGCTAGCCTCGCTGCGTTTAGTCGACGCTCTGAATGGAGCGAATAGCGCGTTTGGATTTCTTTTCCTGTGGTCATGCGTGACGGTCTTTTTTTTTCAAATCCTTTAAAACCCACAGTCTGTTTATTTTTTCAAAGCTTCTTAGACCTGTTTATGTTTCCCTCCTAATAATCTGTAGTCTGCTTCACACGGACGTCCAGCTGAGAGGTTCATTAGATAATAGGTGCGCTGCTGCCCCACAAACACACACAGCCCTGATAGACTCTGAGCTGTCGGGCTACCGTGAACTTCAGCAGACAACAAATCAGATTAGCCACATAATCTCTCAAGGGTTTTACTGTTTCCTTCCTCAGTGAATCTGTCGCCACGCTCACAGCCGCTCTTTCTCTCTCTTTAGCTCCAATAATAACCCCACAAAATGATCATTATGACGACTTTCTTGGCTCTCCTGTGACAGTGTCCCCTCCTCTCAAGTTTTAATGAGATGAAAGTGAGTCTTAAGTGTCGGCTCAGTTTGTGTATTATGTTTTCAACATGACCTGACACGCTCTGGATTAGCTCCTCCCTGGAATGAACGCTATGTTCTTGAAAAACCTCCTTTTAATGTTTAAGTCAGACGCAGGTCGCAGCTTGTTCTCCTTCTGTCTCGCCTAAAAAAGAAATAATGATTCAGTGATTTATGCTGGCATCACGTGTGATCAGAATTCACACAGGAGGTGAAGCTCCAGCGGTGAGTAATTCACCGAATTGTGGTAAAAGAGCAACAGATTTTTTAAAGATCTTCCCAGCTGATGTTTTTTATGTTAGATTCCCATCTTCTGCTGAGTAAGAGTGAGTGTTTGAAAAGAAAACATGGCGATCGAAGCTGGGTAAATTCCCAGAGACGGACTCCCTCTGACATTAAAAAGAAATATTCGCAGCAGAACCGTCATCGCTCGGTTAGTCAACAGAGCGTTCTCACTGGGTGATCTGGTCTCTCACATCAGGAAAACAGCCACACTGCTGTGTCAACAGTGACAGAAAACTTCCAGGGTGTGGCTGTAACTCACCCGGTGTCCTCCGGAAAAAAACACACACACACGCGCACACACACACACACATAACTCCCATTATTCAGCAGGCAGTGCAAGAGAATGGACTGAAAATAAGTGCTCCCATTAGACTTTGTGGAGACTCATTGCACAGTGTGTGAGTTCTACCACACACACACACACACACACACACACACACACACACTCGCCTCTCTCTTCCTCTGGCCTACAACATGTCTTCCACTTATCTGTCTCAATTTACGTTCACTTGATTGATTTTCTCACCCCGTCTTTCCTTCCATCTTTGAGCTGTGTGTGTAGAACTAGAGGAAGGTGTAGGCATCCTTTGTTACTGACCCAATCAACCTTACAGACTTTTATATTTAATTACTGCTGAGTAAGAGCAGCGCGCTGAATTATTAACAGGAAACGGGGTTTATTTTTAGCAGGCGGGCCTCTCCTCTGACACTCTCCAGTGGTTCGCCTCAGATGATGAAACCCCTCTGCAACCCAAAACTACCTTCAGAACATCACCGTTAAGTTTATAGGAATAAAGCTCGTGGGGAAATACTCGGCTGCATTTGCTGCCTCTAGCTGATTGGGTCCTCTATCACTTGCTTCCTAATTGGTTTGGTTTACACAGTTGCAAGTAAATTCATTATGGTAATATCCCAGCAGTCGCACTCAGTACACAGAGGACTCTTTTCTTGTCAAAACCGGATGAGCGAATGATTCAAATCCTCCTTTTGTTCAGGGTTGACTGATCTGGCACCCACACCTTAAGAGGACTCAACCCCCCCCCCCCCCCCCCCCGTCCCTATCAACCCCTCAGGGGCTTTTTAACACACCCTTTTCAAGTTATATTTCCGTCCAACAATGCCTCAGTTGTGTGTGTTTGTTGCTGCGTGGGATATTTGTGAGACTGTTGACGTGAGTGCGTCTGTCACACAAAAGCCACACGAAAGGCAGTTCCTCTCTGCTGTCACAAGGCCAGTGGGCTTTCCCGCTCTTTGGCTGCACGGCACATCTCAACATTATGGCTAAGAAGAGAGAGCACGGTGACAGCTCAGGTCTTTCCTGTTCATTCATCCAGATTGTTGGGTTATGTCAGGGGCAGGCGAACAGGAGCTGAACTCTGATTCACCCTCAACCTGCCTCCTCTTTGATTCAGTTGCACTCAGATATTCGGCTCGTCTCTCGATGTGTCTTGTTGGTTGGATTTGCAAAGTGGCCTCTGATGAAGGCAGGGCGGCGTTGTCAGGCTGTCCGGAGAATCCCCCCCTCTGATAACTTACAAGACGTCTGCCTTTGAATAGATTGATGTTCACATCGTTTACTTTCTTCTTCTCCCACTTCCTCTCTCTCGTTCATTGGCTCCCAGCCAGCCCGAACAGCATATTAAACCCCTCCCATGTATGCAAGTTTGCAATCTGAGCTCGCAGGTTTTTCTGTTTTTTTTTTTTTTCTTTCTCCCCCTTCCTGAAAAATGCCGGTCGTATTGCCAGCTTATGATGTGTGCATGTGTGTTTCTGTCATGGCATCTTAGAGAAACAAGGCAATGGAGACAGACTAGGCCGAGCACGTCGATAACGGCACCTCACGACAGAGGTGAGAAGCACTAGAATATCTTGCCTTCTCTATCTCTACTCCTGTTTGTCTGCGTCGGCTCGTTGTCTTTATCTCTTCCTCTCATCCTCGCCTGTCTCCTCTGCTCCCTCTGTCTATTTCTCTCCCTCCCACCCTCCCTCCCTCCCTCCCCCCGCTGTCTCGAGAGTGGGTTGGAGCCGGTAGCAGGTACAGCAGGAGCCCATTAGTGCAGAGCCGCGCTCTGATTGGATAAGCCGGAGAAACCGGGAGACTGCCTCTGAATAATTGATGTGCATTGTGCAGACGCTGGACAAGGGAAAAAGACAGATCAGAGAGCAAGGCACGGGAAAGAGAGTGAGCAAAAGAGAAAGAAAAAAAAAGAACAGAGAGCGAGAAAGACAGGAGAGGAAGTAAGAAAGAAAAGAGTGAGCAGAGTAAGGGATATGTGCAGAGAGTGACAGTGATAAGGCGCAGGCAGGAGGCTTGGAAGCAGCAAAAGCTTTGAGAGTTGCCACTGGCCTCTGCGGGAACAGGAGCATTTGTGACACTTGAGTCTTTTCTCTGCGCTATGAAGGGAATGAGATGAGATGTGCAGGGACTTTGCTTGGCTCTGGGTAAGTGCGTGTGTGCATGCATGCGTGTGTATGAGTGCGAGTGTGTGTGTGTGTGTGTGTGTGTGTAAGCTGTCCATGTGTGTATCTCTGCACTAAACGATGTGGCATATTATTTGAGTGTGCGTGGGGCCGGATCAGGGGTTAACAGAGGCCAATTGAGCAGCTGATTTAGGTCTGAGATGATGCAAATTCATTCATTAATAATGCACTAATTGAAACTTGGTTTTCATGTTAAAGTACACTCAGTTAAATGGACTCGACGCAAGAGAATTAGTTTCTGCCTGTGCTTTGTATAATTGAATTAAATTGTTTTGCTTCTATCTCGTCCGTGTGTGTGACTGTAGTCTAAAGCGCTGACCGCTCAGACAAGACGGGATCAGGACAGATCAGCTGACCACAGGTTGACCTACATGCTGTTCTGTCATGGCGTCATACTGAGTGGCTTTTTGTCCGTGTGCACTGTGTGCAAATATACATTGGCGTTATGATGTATTGGTTAGTTTTTGGCTTGTTCTTGGGCCTGGTGAGTCTGTTGAGGTTGTGGCCTTGTTTACTTAGGCTTGTGGCATAAGTTGGGTTTATATTTAGGCTATGTTTTGACCGGATTGTTGGTCATGTTTGTAATGCAATTAATCGAATAGTTATCAACTATTGAAATAATCAGCAAGTGTTTGGATAGTCGATTACCCAGTTTGAGTTTGCTCAGTTGAATTGCTCCTTTTATGACTGAATATATTTGGGTTGTTTGCAAAATAAGACATTTGAATATTGACATTTTTCACCATTTGGTGACAATAATGAGACCAGACAACTATCAATTAAAGGTGCAGTGTGTAGTTTTGGAGAATACATATAACACAGAAATAGCTTTGTTGACTGATTGTTTTATGCCTACACAAACTCTCTTTGTTTTCATGTCTTAATAAACTGAATAAACAAACTGACCTTAACAGACTGCACAATGTAATCCTGCTTTACTTTATTTAGATGTGGCGGACCCTGCCATCTTTCTCGCTTCTAACAGTGTGCTGGGGACCTTATTTTCCACCGAGAACAGCTTGTTTATCACTTATGTAAATACTTTTTATTTCTGAGGTAGAATCATTGCCTCATTAATGTTGTAAATATTACAATTCTGGGTTTAAAATAAAGGAAATAATAGATTAGCCAGATTAGTTGACTATTACACTAGTTTTCCATTCCAGTCCCTGATGTTAAGAATGCAGATTGTACGTCATACATTCAACTACTTCCTCCAGCTTATGACATTTAAAGGAGCGCGTATCCATGTTGGTGCGAAGGGAGCAAGTGTGTGTTCGTGTATGTGTTTCTGTGTCAGGAGATGATGACCCACTTTTCCACTGTGGCTTCTTTTTTTTTTTCTTTTTTTTTTTTTTTGAAGTTTGTGACCTGTGCTCCGGAGCTGGAGCCTGTCTGCCCGTCCACTCATTAGAGAGGAGGAGGAGGAGGGGGGGAGTGTAGTCACGGAGGGTCCGCTGCACAGACAGGCCCGCTCTTTGTTTCTAAACATCTTTAATGCACCTCTCATCGTCAAATGTCTCACATAGGGAAACAGCACTTCCTTCTCATGAACGAGTAAAAGGGCAGTGGGGTAATAAAAGGGACACGACGCTGCAGGCTATTCAATCAGTGCTCGATCTAACCTTAAAAGCGACGAGTTAATTAGCTCTCGTAAAACAATCACACAATCTCCCACTGACCGCTGTAGAAAACACTATAACACAATGTGACTTCCAGCTAGTAGCTGTCGAACTGCAGCACTTCCTGTTAGCCCGAGCACGGTGTAAACTGCTGAAACCGTCTGCATCCTCAACCTCCACCTCGCAGCCACCCCCCCCCCCCCACCCCCACCTCCCTCGACTTCCTCTTTTCTCTCTCGACACACTTCTTTGACCTGCTGCAACTGCACTCCGGCTACTTCCCATCAGGCTGTTTAGTGACTCATTCATGACATTTTGACTTTGAACTGTAATGTGTGCGGCCCACGTTGGTTTCTGCTTCTCTCGTGAATCATTGCTTGAACACCTCCCCCCCCCCCCAGCTGAAAGCATGCGGACCAGTTATGTTGAGAATTGAGGAAGGTATTCCTGGTAGGACAAGCTGATGTGAAGCATTGATAGCGGTGGCGGGCGGAGCTCTCGGCACCTCGGGCGATGCAGGAATCTTGCAGGATGTGTTTTAAGGAAACCCTTGTAAAAAAAAAAAAAATCTTCAGTCTTGTTAATCACCTCCATATCGAAACAGCGCTTTAGTCAAGTCAAGGTGTGTTGACGAAATCCTCCGTCGCTAATACGCCCGTGAAGCGCCACAGCTGGAATGGCATCACTTTTTTTTTTATACCCGCCGTGTTTTGTTGTGAGACAGCAGCCGCAGGAAATCTCAGAATTCCTGATTGTGTTTTTCGCCCTCATGATTTCATTGCGGGGACAACAACAGTGTGAGATGAAAGACGCAATTGTGGAAGTTGAGACAAGTGGTGTGTCTGGTTATAATTAGGCATGTGATATTTACTAGTTCCCCTCCAGTGGTGGGAAGCTGCACATGGCTGATAAGAACAGTTCATTCACAGCTTGTTGTTCTCCGATGCCGTGCGAGGCGCCTCGCTGTACAAGCACATCTTCACACACGCTGTTTGTTTACACACCAACACACACCCCTCGGTTTCCATATTTACTTTGCATTTTTTTTTTTTTTTTCGCACTTATGCTTGTGTCCACATACCTGTTCGCCAGCGTTTTACCTGTTTGCTTTACATGCCTTTGAGAGTCTCTATGCAAATGTACCATGTGACTCAGACGTGGATAATGGGTGTGCGATCGTACGCGGGATCGCTGTGAGTGTTGTGACAGTCCTCTGAGCGGTCGTGAACCCCCCTCGGGCTCAGTACTGTAAGCAGGACGCGCCGAGTCACCGAGCATGTGACGCAGATACACCTGATTTCATTTCCCCGGTCAGGAAGTGGGTCAGATCCATAGGTCGGCGCCGTGACCCCTGTCGTAACAAATGTATCAAGCGCAAACATGTGGTGGTGTGTGTAACTGACGAGCTCGGTTATGTCATGCAAAAGAACAAACAAACATGTAACGATGAGTCGGTAAAAGGAAGATTTGTCGCACTAGTTTGAGAACTGATTCAGTTTTAAAGGGACAGTTCAGCCCAGAATATGTATTTTTCCTCTGACCTGAGGGTGCTATTTATCCATCTAGGCTTAGGTGTGAGTAGCCGAGGTTTGAGGAAGTCTGGCATCTCTCAAATATAATCAAACCAGATGACACTCAGATTGTGGTGCTCATCGCGTCAAAAAATGAATTTGAAAAACCTCAATAGCGGCGTCTCTCTCCGGAAATCATGACCTGCATCTAAAAGATGATCTACAGACCTCGCTGTGAGTGCTTTCACGGAGGAACCATTTTCTTTTCTGTATCGCAGCACAGAAGGAAGCGTGCATCTAACTCATGAACGAGAAGTCGGCTAAAGTTACAGCAAAGCCGAAAGGACGCCGTCAGTGATTACATGTCACGTTGAAACAAGCCTCTTGTTCATGGTTGGATGCACGCTTCCGTCTGAGGGGTTGATGTGCTGAAGTTTTGTCGACAGAAAAGACATTTTGCAGGGAACCTTTGCTTTATTTGTTACCCTCATTTTCAGTTCTTTTATTTAACAAAGGAAGTATCTCAAGGTTTGAGTTTGCTTCGGCATAAAAATTGGGAAAACTTGACGCACCATTCATTTGTTTCCTAATTCAATTTGGAAATGGACGTTAAAGGGTAACTCCACCAGTTTTCCACATCGAAGCGTGTAAAGGTATTGGGGAGTGCAGCAAATGTGAAACAAGTAGTATAAAGCCCTTTGTGGCTCCAGAGGATGTTGCATGTAAACTGGGAAACCGCCTCCTTCAATGTCACTTAGTGGCCAAGTTGCATCGTGGGTACTGTAGGTGCCAAGACTGCGTGGAAGAAAAAAAGGAGATATCTCTGGTTCTGCTGTATTGATTTTGATCATTTGTTTTGTAAGTCCTTTTCAAATCCTGCCACATACCCACAATTATCCACCGACCCACAATCCAACTTGTTTAATTTATCAGATCGCATGCAGCTTCCTCTGGAGCCACAAGAGTCCTTATACTGCTTTTTCACATATGCAGTAGTGCTCCCCAAGACCAGTAAACACACTTAAATGAGAGATATTGCACGAGTTACCCTTTAATTAGTATGCAAAGGACATGAGCCTTGTAGCGTAGTGCTCGGCCTTGTTTAACAGCACACACATTGAGAGTATCTAACTCAAGAGAATAACTGTTTAAAGCTGCATTCAATTTGAGAAATGTTAATATTTGCAGCAAATCTCAGTCATGCTTAGTTTGGCTAGACACAGCCCACAATACCAGTGTGTCTCCTACATTCATTCAGGGGAGGTGGACCAACACAATTGGATAAGAAAGGAAGTTGAAGCTTTTAGTTTAAAACACAAACAAGCACAAGAAGTATAGTGCTAGAGGTAACCGCGAATGAACAATATCAGTGTTGCAACCACTAGTGTTGAAGGATACTGAAAGAATACCAAAAAAATACCCCAAGCCACTAGTGCTCCTAACCAATCACAGAGCAAACAGTCAATTCATCGAAAATACAGTACAGAAAAAAAGTTTGTGTTGTCTGTGGCCACGCACGACACGAAGACCCCACAACTCCCGCCCGAGCGCCGACATTCTGCACCTCTAGCCGGATTCCAGCCGTCCTATGCTGCATTATGTTTGGTGTATTCATGCTGATTCTTATAACTCTGCCCCGTTTAAAAATGTGTAATTTGAACCCCACAGAAACCAGCACCTGCAGGAGATGTCAGAGTGACTCAGGTAGAGCTACCCTCCCTTCTGGGCTGCAGCATCTCTTTTGGCTTGTAACCCACGCACATCCCGGGGAGGAGGGGATCTGCCCACTCCCTCCATCTCCACCTGTCCTCTGTCTAGCATCCTTTCATCCATCCTCTTCCCCCCCCCTCCCCCTCCCTCTGCCCTCATGTCTGGTGTACTGCCAGAGGTCATGGATGAAATTCTGTCAAACCAGCCCGATAAGAGAACCGCTTTTTTACCAATGCAAATGAGCAACAAAAAAAAAAACAACAAAAAAAAACATGGAAATTTGAGATAATTAAATAGAAAATGACATATTTTAAGTTCGAGGCTGTTTCAGATTTGGAATATTGTAACATGTTAGTGCGAACAGTTAGTTACTTTAAAGGCCTGGTTTTGGTTGAGTGTGATCGCTGACACAGAGCTGTCTCTCTGCAGGGAACGTTTGAGTTCCTCTGCCTCCAAGCTGTTGAGACTAAAGCCCATTTGATATGCTCTTCTCTTGGAAGAAGTTGGCTGAACAGAGCGGGGGCAGGATGGGGGATATCATTGACTGCTTAAATGGCTTCCATTACACTTCTGCAAAAAGCATGACTGTATTTTTTTTTTTTATTTCGCAGTATTATATATCCCCTCCATATTTGTCTTTTGCATAATATTTTGTACCCACACAGCACAGACACTACCTGCCAGTGTTTTGCAGACTTCTGCTTATGATATCTATTATAAATTGCTTCTTTTTATCATCCCACACATTGTCTCAGAAGGCTTTTATGTTTAGTGCTGCGGTGTTCATGCTCGGAAAGTGTAATTTTTCATTTAGTTTTCTCTCCTTTGTCTGTGTTGTTATCACCAAAACTACATTAGAGCTGCATGCACGGTATTATATGTCTCTATTAAAGCCTGGTGTGACCAGTTACAGTCACTGTAGGACCATAGGTGATGTGAGGATGCTCAGTCTGAGGGCAGGGATTCCATCTGAATATTTGTCTCATTCATTGAGAGTGATTGTATCTTGCGCAATTAGCAGGATGATCCTGCAGAATGCCTCACAAACTCCGTGGAGCAAACAAACCTAATCAGCTATATAACTGAGCCTCCCAGTTGCAAATGAATTCATGCACCTACAAGACGGATCTTCTCTCTCCACTTTTACAAAGCGCGAGTTTGTTTTGTTTCCCCAGAACAAATTCAGGAAACAAGTGTCACTATGATGAACGCTTTGAAAACTTTGACGCCAGAACTCATCATCAGTTTTGTCAGTCAAATAGTCAAATTCACCAAAAAAAGATGAGGACAGGAGCTGATTCTTTGCATCTTTACTACTGGAGTGCTGCCTTTCTTTTTCTGTGTCTGCTGCAGGTAAACAAACACATGGCTGTAACCGATTTTGAGAAAATCCAGTCGAAGTAGTACAGGGGTTTGGTTTGGTACACATTCCCGTGGTCTCTATATTCTGCTGAGTCTTCTTGACTGACACCTGTGTCTGTGTCAGTGTGGCTATATGCTGTATTTATGTGCATATAGAATTAAACAAGGTGGCGTCTATGCGTTTTGCTGGGTAACATCGTTTTACATTAATGGTATCCTGAGTGAAATGTCACTGACCTGACAGCTAACATGAATGTGAATGTATTATTTACTCTTTGACTCTACAACGTCAACATAAACATAATTTTGTAGTGCAATTAAACATTCTACATAGACATTTTACTTAGATTTGATAAAATAGTTGTTATTTGCATGCTTTGTCATATTAAAGTGATTTGTGTCTCACTTAGTAGTGTTAGAAACAATCTTATCATAAGAATAAAAAGTTGGCAATGTAGATTTATCAAAACCATAGATATGTTGCAACTCGACTTTTTTCTTTTTTGATTATTTAATGTTGTGACATTGCTACGATTGTGATCTGGTTAGGTAAGGGCACAGAATCCGCTTGGTTAGGGTTAGGAAAAGATAATGTTTTGGCTGTGGTCACCACCTGAGGTCTCTATAAAAATATAATTTGGTTTTGACAGTAACATATCTTTCAATTCACTGTCTTGGCAGCCGTTACACCAGTAACTCCACCACCATCCCCTCCACCACCCGATGTGACAGCCACTTCATAAGCATGGGATGTGGATGTGACACATTTTGTACCGATGTCAGTATAGTACATAATCTTTCAGAGTGTGCACAAAGACTTGGTTGGACTGTTTTTAGTTTTTTTTTTAACAGATGAGACACAAATTTACTGACTGGGCGCAGGAGCGAATAAAACCTGCTTGCACCTGCTTGAATTTGTCATTTCACTGGGTGGATTTGACACGCGCTGACAAAAGTTGGGGCCTTTTCAGCATGTTTTTCTCGGCTGTGCAGGATAAAACTAAAATTAGTCATATCACACATTCAGTCGAGCGGTTTCACACCTGTGAACCGTCCAGCACAATGACACTCCTCTGCTGCTGGCTGCTGCTAAAGAGCACAGCGGTGCGCAGATAGGCGAGGGCGTCACCTTCCCGAACCTCGCTGTTCCCGTTGCGTACATGTGGGCGCACGTAGGGGCTTCGGCGTTCGTCGACAAAGTGGCGTCACCATCGTGCAGCCAACTGAATTATGTTGGACACTTTTAAAGTGTCCTAGAATCTCTAGATAGCAATCTGTCGTGATTTAACTGGCAAAATGATACGCTCAAGGGCTTTTACCGCACACAAATGCTCGCACACACACACACACACACACACTCACACTCTCACAGCACTATCAGAGTTCATAGTAATTAGCATTGGGGTTTCCTTGTAAAAGAGGACTTGTACACACACTCTGTCATTAGTTAATGGGCCTTGCAGCCTGTTACCAGGGCTTATTCCCCCTCCCTGCTGCTCCCGGAGGGGCTGAGGTGAGGGGAGAACGAGCCGGGCCTCCTGCTATCAGTCACCCATACGGCATTAAATACAGCCTGAGTGAGGAGGGCCCATATGTCTCTGGGTATTACTCAATTAAAAGCTCCAGCTTCTAGGAAATGGAGCTGTTCGCAGAGGTTCAGGGAGACTTTCCTAGAGAAAATCTGCCTTTGTTCTGTTCAGAGGACAGAACAGACCACTTGTTACGAGGAGGTCTTAGGTAAAAAAACACATCAACACGGACTGGGACTTGTCGCATTTATCAGCCAGAGCTGCAGTCCCTTAGTGAAAGGGATAGTTTGAAACGCATTCAAGCATGTTCCGTTTGAAGGTATGCGTGGTGAGATTAGCCTACATAAACTCTCACTAGGATCGGCTTCTGCTCTCAGAGTCGGGTAAGTGCTCCTTTCAACACATCCAACGAGGGATGGCATGTCCGAGTTAACCATGAAGTTATTTCCATATTCAAACAAACACAGGGAAAACAAAATACAACATGTAAACAACAGACTGCTCTTCACATGCTCCTACAGGCTGGTTGTCCTCAGTGTTGTTTGCATGTGCTCAGGGTGAAAACATCATTAATATTAGACCAACAGCTCTAAACCCCTCAGTGCCGGAGAAGGTGCCTTCAGGCAACACTGCCAGCTCCCGATAAGCTTGACGTAACACACTGCAGCTACTTTCTTACCCAGCTGTAAACTGTCATGTCAACGCATTATCAAAAATATCAAATAGCACTGACGTTCTGCAGGGCTGCCACTTGATCCGCTAGATATCCAGTGTTTGGGCGAAGCAAAGCTCGCCATTTAACATTCAAACTGCATGCAGAGACATAATGAAAACATCCCGCTCTGTTTGAAGAGGAAGAACTAAGAATCACTTCCCCCCCCAAAAACACTGAGCTACATCTTTGATCTCGCCTGTTGCAGAGTTTGCTCATCACGAACTACGGTTACTCTTTCATGATGCTGTAAATCAATCTCAGGATTTTGCTTCGCAGGGATTCGAATTAGTTCGTTTGCTTTCCTACAGTTTTAATAAACACTCTGGAGCTTTTTTTTCCGAGACCGTGGAAGCCTCTGATGCAAAGCCGATACGGTTTAAACGAGGTAGAGCCCTCGTTAGAAATTCTGTGGTTGAACTCCCGTGGTTAACAGTGTTAATGAAATGGGGAATAAAGGGGAAAGATGAAGGAGGATTTTGACGTGATATTCTCGTGTTTTTGTTGACTGTGCTTTTGTCATCGGATCCTCTGGTTAGCAGAACATCTTAATTAATGAGTTTCAACAGATGGATCGAAATAAGGGTTGCAACTAATTGTTATTGCCATTGTTCAATAGTCTGACAATTATTCACGCGATTAAAAGGCAAAATAATTACCATAAAAGGTGGCACTGCAGTTTTAACCAGATAGAAGTAAACAGCACATTTGTTTGGGCGTCCTGGATAACACGCCAATGTCTTCTGTCATTTTGCACATTAACACAACACTGTTTTTTTTTGCTTTTCCCATCATGCATCAACGTTTACGAGAAAAAAAAACACAACCCAAAGCTTCGCAGCAGAGAATATTCACATTTAAGAAGCCGGAATGAGAAAAAAGTTGACTTTTTCTCTCGCTAAAATCAGATATCAGGGTAGTTAGCGATTAAATTAACAGTCAGCGATTAAATTAAGCGTCGATAACCAATCAACAAATCGATTAATTGTTGCAGATTTAATCACAGCAGAGCTTGAAGTTCTCAGGGGAAAGTCTGAGACTTGACAAGAGGAATGCGGGTGAAACGCGTGATAAGGCCTTTTTAACGGTGAGTGAAGAGATAAATCGAGAGGAGTCTGGTAGCATAGTTGTGGGTGTGTGATGGTGTTGGCAGGGATTTTAACACAGGGGACCGTGAGGTGAAAACAAGGTCATGTACACTGTACCAGGCTGGCTAAAATATGCACGTCGCCCCGAGCGGACCCTCGCTCTATTATGAATGACTCCTGGCCTCGGCCGCTTGTTAGATTTGGTCGCTCGTAGCCACGCTGATATGATAAGTCACCACTGCCCTCTTCTTTCCTCTCTCTCTCTCTCTCTCTCTCTCTCCCTCTCCCTCTCCATCACTTGAGCTCGAAGCTGATCTTTAGGTCTAAATGGTGGGTTGCCAGTTGAAGAGACAGTCCCTCGGTGTGGAGGTGGTGATTTAGTGGGGAGATAAGCTCTCTGTAATGGCAGGGTGGAATAATTCCTCTTTAACTAGGAGGCTTGGCGCTCTCCACCCTCCAGAAGAAAATGTTACTGCTCCTCGGCTTTGTTCTTCACTCCTTTCCTCTCTTTTTTTTTTCTTCTCCTTCTCTCCTTTTTTGTTTGTCTTTGTGACTCTGCCGGATCAGACGTTATAACACATCAGCTTAAGTCATTTAGTTCGGGTTACAGACGGCACGGCCCACTGGAGACCGGTAGAATTCAAACAGGGTTTCAATTTCATTTCGTGTTTACAATCATGTTTTTTGTTTTAATCTCTGGTAAATTGCACTTTGACAGAGGAAAGAAAAAAATCAATTCAAGAGATTATATCTTGATGCGGAAAAGTTCATAAACTGATACTTGACAAACAAATCTTGACATTTTGATCACCTGTAGCAATTTTGTAAGACCGGGCTGTACGTTCCTGGCGGCTGAAACGATTGGAAGGCAAAATGAAAAGAAGTAAAAATTTCTTTGTGTTCTGCAGTAACTTAATGTTGGATCATTCCAAATATGGCATGTTTTAAAAGTAGGAAATAAACCAAGTATAGAAATTTTAAAAATTGCATCGTAGCTCTCAGAATCAAAATGAATAGACATTTTGCCATTTAAACCTCAGGGCAGCGACATTTTCACAAACTCCTCTTCTCTTCTCCTTTGCACAAACCCCAAACCTGGTAACGGCACATCCTGAAAGCTTCTGTATCTGGGTCTACGACGCTAAAAATAGCACCTTAAATTATTTAATTAGGTGCCGAACACAGTAGTCGCTCTTTAGTTTTTGTTTGTCATAACAACTTTCTTCAATCAGGAGGCAGCGTGTTTAACCGCTCGATCCAAGAAAGACGAGTCGGTTTGCTTTTGAGAAACAAAGATGGAAATTGGCACGAGAAAATAAAACAGTTGTACCCTTTTTTTTTTACTCTCGACTCGATGAAGAGGACGAGAGAGGCCGCACAGCGTGATTTAGTCCTTCGAGATATGAGAGGTAGTTTTAAAGTGTTGGAGGAAAAAAAACGTGGTAGAAAGTGGAAGGCAGTGAAGATAGCAGTGTTTGTTACTTCCTACATAGATGGTATCTGTAAACCCCGATCACTCTGTCTCTGTCTCTCTCACGCTCCATTTCAGCCTCTCCCTCTCTGTGGCAGAAAAACCTGGGAGGTCCTCTGTGCTGGAGAATGATTTCAGTTTATATTTTACTCTGCAGGTAGAGATGGTGTGATGTAACTGTTGGGAAATCGACACAGGCAAATAATCAATGCGGGCTTATTGAGTTAGGCTGCCCCCTGGAGGCTCCAGCAATAACTTCAGGCTCAGGAAACAGGCATGAGATCCAGGATACTGCACCATTGAGAGATCGATTCGTTTGAGGCTGACGTTTAGAAAGTCAAAACAAGATAATCTAGTTGTTTTCTGTGCGATCGTTTGCACATAGAGCCGTTAACATTCACCAGAGCAGACCCATGTTCATGCAGCCAAACGTGTATGTATGTGTGTGTGTGTGTGTGTGTGTGTGTGTGTGTGTGCGCTGATGGGAGACTAACGCATTTGCATATGTGTGTGTGTCTGTTTTCCCTCGCAGCCCTGCTGTCGTCGTGGTGCGAGGAGCTGGGTCGTCTCCTCCTGCTGCGTCACCAGAAGAACAGGCAGAACGAACCGCAGGGAAAAGTCCCCATGCAGCCCAGCATGAACAGCATGAAGCCCGGCCTCACACACAGGTCAGTGGGGAGCCTCTGACACATCTCCTGTCAGATGAACAAAGAGACGAGCTTATCGTACACTAAACCGCCAGACTCTGACTTCAGCTCAAGGTTACTGCTTTTTGCGCCTTGCCAGTGAAATGAGGCTTTCTTTTTCCGTGGGTCATAATATTCCCCCCCCCCCCCTCAAAAAAAAAGAGTAAAAAAGAGAAGTATCAAGGGCACAAAAACTGTGGAGCATAAAAGGAGTGACTCGTCTCATATGAGTCACTTGCATTTGAATAAATTAGGTTAATATGGGTGTTTCCAGACATTTACTCCCAAGTTATTCCCCGTTGAATTTAGTTCAGATACTCGATACTCTCAGTAAAGCCTCTTCATGATTCAGATATTTTCATATGATAATCAACATCAGCCCCGGGCTGCATCCGTCCCACATTTACACAATATCAAAGAGAAAAATGCTACCTGCTATGGATGCTACATTTGTGAGAAAGAAGTGAAAGAATGTAGCATAATACTGAAGTGTACTGCGGTCCAATTTTGACTTACTTTGCTTGAGTTTCCATTTTCTGCTACTTTATCCTTAAACATGACATTTTGGAAGCAAATATAGTACCTTAAATCCACTGCATTTAGTTGATAGCTTTAGTTAATGGTTACCTTCAAGACAACATGCTGCATCAGAACCAAAATAGTGCTTTATTTATTTTATCTGCAGTCAAATATAAAAAAAAGAAAAACACACCAACTCAAGTCGGAGATCATCGGCTAGACCAATGATTAGATGAGCCCAGTATACATTATATTGAATACACCGTATGATCACCAACACTTCCCCGGTGCTCCGTGACCCCAGTTCAGACTGTTAGCTGCAGAGCTAAATGGGCTAACTAGCTGGTGGCAGCTACAGTTAGCAGCACATAGCGGTTACTCTGGTGACATGTTACCCTCAATTTGTTTAGACAATTAATGAGGTGGCCAATTTTACATAATGCACCTTTAAGAACATTTGCTATCAGATACTTTAGGACTGCTCGTACGGGCGACTTTTACTTTTACAAAAGTAATAATTGAACGCGATACCTTTAATTTTACTCAAGTATGACTTTTGGGCACTTTTCACAACACTGTTTGACTCTGCCATCCGCCATTTCTCTGTTACTGCAGACAATCATGTGAAAGAAGCCAACAGAGGTGAGGTTAAAACACAGCCAACCTGAATTAAGCAGTTTAATAGACACCAGTACAATCAGAGTGCAGCAGACATATATATATATTTATATACATACATACACATAGTTTATAAAGCATTTTATTATCAGTGAAACAGTATTAACAGTGAAATAAGTTTAGTTAAATCTAAATGTACCGTGTAGTGATGATGTTGCACAGTGTAACCCGTGTTGCTTTTGCAATTTGCAAAAAATAACAGTGAAATAAATCGTATAGAATTCTACCAGATATGTTACACAGCATTCTAATGTATGTATATTGTTTATTGTGAAAAATAAAATGACACAACAGGTGGATAAACAGACGTTAACACAACATACTTAAAATAACTATAACAGACAAGATGAAATACATGTTTGGTGGTGGTATGTGTTTAGATGTGTGCTGTTGGTAGGTGCATGTGTGTGTGTGTGCGCGCGCGCGCGTGTGTGTGCGTGCGCGCGTCTTGGGAGATGTAGGTGTCAGAGTGGACGTACAGCAGAGACAGACAGAGAACAGAAATGTAAGAAAAGAAAATTATAAGCTTGTCTGCAGTAAATGATTTTAAATTATTTATGACAGACAAATTGGTACCTGCCACTATTTTCCTGGAGCCTTTTCAAGGTAGCCTTTTCTCTGCTTCCCCCCCCCCCCTCCCCGAGATGTTTGGATGATGCATTCTCACAAATTGTGTCAAGGTTCACCGTAGTATATTCGAGAAACTGAGTGCAGTTTGTGGCTCTGGTCTTTATTAAGGTATTATCTTGAATTCAGCGCACAAGACACACAGGATTTCCACGGGTTTGGACGAGAGCCAGGTTCACATCGAGTGGAGCTGAGGTGATTTGGGGTGGAGCGACAAGCCGGCAGGGAAGGGAGCTGTGAAGTAATGTCTTTGGAGAACACTGTGTGCTCTCTCTCTCTGAAAGAAAGCTCGGAGTTAGCCAGCAGTCCTGTTTGCCTCTGCTGAGGATCATGGGATACTGTTGTGCCTTTATGAGGAAATATTGAACACGTCGGCCATTCCAAGAGCGGACCTCTGAGCGAAAACAAGCTGCTCTCCAAAAACAGCAGTTCCTTCCCACTCCACTGGCCACTTGCCTCTCCCCATGAGGAATTAGCTTGTTTATTATATGTAACAGACTCTCACATTTTGCCCTGATATTTGTTTTAATCTGAATGCGAAACATTCCAACTGCTCTCTACCTAGCCACATCCAAAGACTTATCAACAACTCAAAGAAACCATTTAATCATATTTAGTTTTTACGTGTGTGTGTGTGTGTATGTGTGTGTGAGCATTCAACTCCTTATCGGCTCATTTGGAGCTTTTTACTCATCTCGCTCGGCAGCCATTAGCACATATCCTGGCTGACGAACGTGTTTTGAAACTGAACGCCAAACGTTTCAAATTGCCTAACATTTTGGCGAGAAGAATTCCCAAATTATTCACATTTCTGGACTGATTTGCAACCCCGTCGGCTTTCTGTTGGCTCTTTTATTAGCTGGTCCAAACTCCAAGTGACATCAGGCACATGTTCTTGTTTTGATCTACTTTCCAGTGATGGATCCTTTCCCTATGACTCTGTCCCCTGGCAACAAAACACCAACCAGCCCCCTGGGTCATTGTCTGTGGTTACAACAGTGTGGGGTGTGACCAATACGTCACAGAGTCAGGTATGTCCATGCATGAACAGCATCCGCTCTCTCATTATAAGTTCTTCACTCAAAAGGATTATCTTCTGTGTTTATTCTACAAACCTAATGGATATTTTATTTCCCCGTGTTGTGTCCTGTTAAATCCAGGTGCTTGGGAACCCAATGGCAAATAGCAATAACCCCATGAATCCTGGAGGTAACCCTATGGGATCAGGTATGTCTGCCAGCGCAGCAGGGCTCAACTCACCCCAGTTCAGTGCTCAGCAGCAACAGTTTCCAAACAAAGGAGGCTCCAACCAGCCGTACATGCAGCAGGGCATGTACGGCAGGCCTGGCTACCCCGGAGGTCCTGGGGGATACAGTGGGAGGTAAGAGACTGGATACAGCTCTATTTTTAAAAAGAATCAAGCAGTGACTTTTACTATAATGATTGAAACATGTGATTTTTTATTTTTTTTTATTTTTTTTTTTCCAGTTACTCTGGAGGTCCAAACGCTCCCCCAGGTGGTATGGGAATGACCTCCCACACACGTCCTCCTGGTGACTTCACTCAGCCAGCTGCCGCCGCTGCAGCTGCTGCTGTCGCTGCTGCTGCCGCCACTGCAACAGCCACGGCGACAGCCACGGTAGCGGCTCTGCAGGAAACCCAGAACAAAGATATGAACCAGTATGGACAGGTACAGTGCACACTTGCTAATCGATGTTTACAGAATTAGATAGAAATAGACACAGGAACCTATTATCCAACCCCCTTCCTGAGATCCGGACTGATCGTATTAAACACTGCGACCTTCTTTTTTGCCTCCAGATGTGTTCATCGTTCCAAATGGGCCCCGCTCAGGCCTATAACAGCCAGTTCATGAACCAGCCAGGCCCACGGGGCCCCCCTGGAGGCATGAATCCAGCCAGCATGGGATCAGCCATGAACAACCCTAATATGAGCGGGCCTCCCATGGGCATGAACCAGGCGCGTACCCCAGGCATGGGGCCTTTCGCCGCTCACGGCCAACGGATGCCACAGCAAGGGTATCCCGGAGGACCTCGACAGGGGATGCCCATGCAGGGGATGAAGAGGCCGTATCCTGGAGAGGTGAGTGGAAAGATACTGTGATTTAAACGACACAATAAAGCAAAGCCAGCACAAGGGAGTATGCACTTTTTGGGGTGTACAAGTCTATTTCTTTGCCTCCACGCTTGTTTTTCTGGCACTAAAACGGACGTGTTTGCGCCGCAGTGGGAGAAGGGAGTTGTTCCCCTTTCATTTACTGCAGATTGATATGTGCCTCAAGATTAATATGATTAAGGAAGGCTCTTACCCCACCATATCATTCACATGAGACAAGTTCAATAAAAACTGATGTTCTGTAAAAGGAGCGAGTTTTCCCACAACTTGTAGAATGTCAGATCTTTTCCGTGCAGTTGATTAAACCCCTGTAGTCATCACACAGCAGCAGGAGAAGTGATACGTGCGCTTCATTTTGCTAGAGGTGCTGTGGAACTTCGATAATTACTGAAATCTCCTGACAAGGTGACGGGACCGCTGGGAATCTAATTATTAACAAACTGTGTTTCTGTTCAAATCAGACTTGAATGCTATGAGTCACATATTCCATATTTAACCATAAAAACTTGAAAATGGAGCCCTCTGTATCAATGAACACCTAAAACACATGTGTAATACCTTTTCCTGTAACTTTCGTCTCCCAGGCGAGTTACGCGGGTCAGCAGTACGGGCCGAACAGTCAGTTCCCACCACAGCAGGGGCAGTACCCCACCTCGAACGCCTCCAGGCCGCTGCCATCCCCCAACTACCCCGGCCAGAGGATGCCAGGGCAGCAGGGCCAAGGACAGTACCCTCCTGGCATGCCCATGGGCCAGTACTATAAGGTCTGTTATGCCACATTATTCATCCGTCCATTTTCTACACCAGCATTCACTGTGCAAGACTGGAACAGACAGAATATTACTTATATTTATCGTTCCTTTTTTTATGTCCTCTGCAGCAGGAGCCCTTTAACGGTCAGAGCACCAACTTCTCTGGAGGTGGATACCCATACAGCCAAGGCAACGGGGTATGTTTGTGCTAAATCCGACCCAGTCGCACATGTGAAGTGAGTTCTGTCAGATGTTTTCATTATTGCACTTTCCTGCCTTCAACAGCCCCCCAGGCCCGGCAACTACCCCCACTCCCCGGTGCCTGGTAACCCCACACCCCCTATGACCCCAGGAAGTGGTATTCCTCCATACCTGTCGCCAAACCAGGATGTGAAGCCCCCGTTTCCACCCGACATGAAACCAAATATGACAGCCCTACCGCCCCCTCCAAGTGAGTGTCCCTGCAGCTCTCAAACATTTAGTTCCTGCGAAGCACTGGATAATACCCATCTCCCGGATTGTGTGATTTAACCAGCGATAGTTCAAAGTTAACCCTCTGTTTTTTTCCCTCCCACTCAGCTAACCCCAACGAGGAGCTGCGGCTGACGTTCCCAGTCAGGGATGGAGTGGTGCTGGAGCCGTTCCGCTTGGAGCACAACCTGGCTGTCAGTAACCACGTTTTCCACCTACGACCCTCCGTCCACCAGACCCTCATGTGGAGGTAGGACCGCCTCATAAAGCCTCCACTTCCAGTGTATTTGCACTCCTATTAGTGCACAGTCTGCACCGCCATCACAGAGTTTTCCCTGCCATAATAAAGCCAAATGATTGTATTATCATTGTGGAAAGCAGCACGGATCTAATGGATCTAATGGATGTAATTAGACCCCAGCAGACTTCTGTAGCAGTTATTGGGTTATCAGCTGTAGTGTTTCTTTTTGTCATTCATACGGTGTTAATACTGCTCTAAAGGGATGTGGAATTGCATGTTATTAATTAAAAACGACTTTCTTGGGGGAGGACCCAGAAACTCACCGGCATAGTCTCCCACAAACTCAGGGAATACTGATACTGAATACTGAACAATGACATGTGACATAAAACATCCTCAACATACCGTTCTTAAAGGAACTTTTGGTCACTCAGGGTTAAGACAGTTCTACCATGTGTCCAGTAATATCAGATATTGTTGCTTTAATTACTCGTGCTATGTATTAAGCAGAATATTCTCAAAAATGACTAGCTAAGTGTTCCATCACTACTAACATGTATCCCAAACAATTACAGTTATTGCTGTTATACTTTCATCGTTGTATATCTATTTGTGGGGCTCTTTCGGATGCCTAGCAGATGTCGGAGCGATAGAGAATGAATATGTATGTGTTTTAAATGCCTTTCAATTATTTTCGTCGTTTGATTTGACTGCAGTAAAGTAAAACTGTGTTATTCAAGCATGCCTGTTCAGTCTGTTCGTGAAAACAAAGAGAAGTTCTTTATTTAGTTTGTTTAGGCACAAAAAGATCAGTCAGCTATTCATCATCCGTTACTTCCTCTATTAGGATAAGAGAGTGCGATAGTTTTAAGCTAAATGCTCACAAGCATATTAAATCTGGTCTCTCCTTTTTTGTCCTATTGCTCCCCCAGGTCGGACCTCGAGCTGCAGTTCAAATGCTACCACCATGAAGACAGGCAGGGGAACACCAACTGGCCCGCCTCCGTCCAGGTCAGCGTCAACGCCACTCCGCTCACCATCGAGAGGGGGGACAACAAAACCTCCCACAAGCCCCTGCACCTGAAACACGTATGCCAACCTGGAAGAAACACCATCCAGATCACAGTCACCGCCTGCTGTTGTGTGAGTACAACAGTACCGGAATTGCGCTTATTTTCGCTCAGCGGAGTTGATCAGATGGGATGATCGTCACACAGATGATTTGACTTAGTGTATGCGCTCTGCTAAATAGACTGTTTGTCTCTTATGTTCTCGTGTTGCTCTGCAGTCCCACCTGTTCGTGCTGCAGCTGGTCCACAGGCCATCTGTGCGCTCCGTCCTCCAGGGGCTCCTGAAGAAAAGACTCCTTCCTGCAGAACACTGCATCACCAAGAGTACGGCTCGTTTTTTTGTCTCTTCAGTGTAGTTAATATGCATAAGTACATCTTAATTACACAGACGTACACCTGTTTCTCCGTATGGTTTGCTTTGAAATAGGTCTTGAAGTGCACCAGCAAGTGTACACAAAGTAATCCCCTCCCTCTGAAACACTTTGTTTTTTGTTTTTTTTTTTTAGTCAAGAGGAACTTCAGCAGCGTGGCAGCCTCCGCAGGTAACACCACTCTCAACGGGGAGGACGGCGTGGAGCAGACGGCCATTAAAGTGTCGCTGAAATGTCCCATTACCTTCCGACGCATCCAGCTACCCGCGCGAGGGCACGACTGCAAACATGTCCAGGTTTGTTCAGATTTGAAGAGGCGTCTAAACTTTATCGCTCATGAAATAGGGAGAGATCATTCTGACGGATCATGACGTTGTTCTCTACAGTGCTTTGATCTGGAGTCCTACCTGCAGCTCAATTGTGAGCGGGGGACATGGAGGTGTCCTGTGTGCAAGTAAGTGAGAGGTTGTTCTGTTTGAGGGGGGTGTGAAGGTGGAATTACGAACATGGAACGCGTCTAATTAATTGTGTGCAATGCGTTTTTTTCTCCTTTCAGTAAAACGGCATTATTAGAGGGTCTGGAGGTGGATCAGTACATGTGGGGAATCCTTAATGCCATCCAAAAGTAAGCTGCCTCTCTTTCTGCTGCTAAAATCCAGACGTGGCTTTGAGTCCATTGTTTCAAAATTAAAAAAACACACGTTCTCCTTTAACAGCTCGGAGTTTGAGGAGGTCAATATAGACCCGACATGTAGCTGGAGACCTGTCCCCATTAAGTCGGAGCTACACATCAAAGAGGACCCCGACGGACCACTTGCCAAGCGCTTTAAGACCATGAGCCCCAGTCAGATGACCATGCCCAATGTGATGGAGATGATCGCCCAGCTAGGGCCTGGCCCCGGCCCAGGACCGGGTCCTGGCCACGGACCAGGCCCCAGCCCCTACCCCCCTCACCCTGGTCAACATGGCAGCGGCAACGGGGGAGATTACCCCGGAGCAGGTAAAGAAAAGCAGCCAGGATCCTGCTGTGTAGATACATTTGTTGGGAAAGTGAGCTGTTTTGCATTTTAAAACTACTGATGTGCCTCCAGTGCATTAAACAAAGAAACAGCCCCAAGGAGAGTTTTGTGCTGAACCTGTTTTAAAATGTTGTAAGCTCGTTGCTTTGATAAATGTTAGATAACAGTAAAAAAAAAAGAAGAGCTTGTATATCCCGTTATGTAACCCACTTTGAAGAGATAACTTTTTGCAACAGTAGGGATTGATCAACGAGTCAGCAAACTGCACTTAGCCTCCTGATAGAACTCTGTTTGTTCTTTTGTCCTTCAAGGCAACAGTTACCACAGCCAAGGGAACTTTGACTTCCCTCATGGGAACCCCTCTGGTGGTGGAGTCGGAGGAGGAGGTGGAGGAGGCCCCCCCATGAATGACTTCATCCAGGGCCCGCAGCTCTCCCATCCCCCAGATGGACCTGGTGGTCTCCTCTCGCAGGACAAGCCCCTTAACCACGGCATGAATGATGCGGTGAGTACAGTGGGGCAGTGGCGGAATGCAACCCAAGTACATTTACTCAAGCTCTGTACTTCAGTGCAAATTCAAGGTACTTTAGTTGAGTATTTTCACTTTATGATAAAATATACTCGCTGGCGTTGTATTTCATAGGTGTTGCAAAAGCACATTTAGATTATGGCGATTAAGGATGGAAATTAACAAAATATCATGAATTGATAGAATAAAATCGATAATGAATAAGATAAATACAACAAAAACCTTCTGGGTCACATCATGTCAGAGGCAAATATTGTACTTTTTACCCCACTACATTTGTCTGACAGCTTTAGTTACTTGTTTCTTTTCAGATTGTCCTTTACTGCTTAGTCAAAACCATGTATCTTCAAATGTAGTGATTCAGAATTTGAATTATTCAGATACACTGAAAGATGAGGTGTTCCTTTATGGGTTGAAAAAACTAGAAACTGATGCATCTCTATGGATTAAAGTACTCGTATATAAATTAGTTAAGCTCCGCTCAGCCCTTAAACATCTAATGCAAAATACACATTAAGACAGCAGTAATATGAATCCGTAAACATCATATATAAAAAGTAATATCAAAACTCTGACAGGGACCATTTGACTGCACAGTGTGCTTTCTTTCTCAAGCCATTGCACCAATAACTGTCTGAGAATAGAAAGGAGTTTGGTCCGACTTTTACGCCTCTTATTTATCTACTGCTGAGCATTTTTGTCCTGTAGCAAAATCGTTGCCATAGTTCGTCAGAGAAAAGTCTCCAGACAATCTGTGCCACGCTGAAATAGGAGCCTCAGATTTGTTGTCTGAACAAGGTGCAGCCTGCGCCTCTAGCCAGCATGTGTGCTCAGTCATGCCCACATGCTCATGTCACCGTATAATGTTGCAGCTGTACATGTCTGCTGATCACAGCTTCCATTTAGAAGGCCTGTTCCATATTATTCACGCTGGAACTCATTTCGCTTTTCCTCTCTTTCCTCCCACGCATCCCCTCCTCCTCCTCCTCCTCCTCCTTCTTAACACTCTCTCCTTCGCTCTCTCTCCTCCTTTCTCTGGCTTTCTGTCTCCCCTCTCGCACCTGCAGATGTCCCATCCCGATCAGTCCCATAACTCCATGCAGCAGATCTTGCATGTGTCTCCCCACCCCGGCAGCCAATCAGGGCTGCCCTTACATCACAGTGGCCAGTCAGGGCCGCCCTTGCATCACGGCGGCCAATCATCGCAGCCCCCACGCCAGTCGCAGCCGCAGCCTCAGCAGCCTGGGCAGAACAGTCACCCGCACAGCGATCTGAACTTTAACCCCTCCTCAGATGGGCAGATGGGTCAGGGAGCCCAGGATATGCCCGAACCCTCCCTGGATGTAAGTGTGCCCGCCCTTGGGCACCATGAGCTTCCTCTTTAACAGCTAACATTGTCTGGTGCAGCTGCTCTCATCTCTTTGCTGTGTGCTATGTTTGTGTTTGACTCTCAGATTGCTTCTGAGCAGCGCTAGCTGTCTTTATGTGCACACTTGAGCATGATTGAAAGTCATCCGGCAGTAGAAAGATAAATATCTTTTCAGGTTGTTTCGCCACGCCACTCATCGTCTCTCTCTTCTTTTCACCCACAGCTGCTTCCAGAGCTGGCCAACCCAGACGAGTTACTATCATACCTGGACCCCCCCGACCTCCCCAGCAACAGCAACGACGATCTCCTCTCCCTCTTCGAGAACAACTAGCCTTTCTCCCCCTCCCCACAAAACCCCTCTTGCACCTAAACGGGAGTAGTGACGCGTTTGACTGTCCGTCCACAGACACTTCACCGACCTCCTGTCGACACTTCAAGCGGCTTCCTATGCTCACGCACGCACACACACACACGGTCTCTCAACAGATAATGTGTGGCATAGGAGCTGAAAAAGAGGCGCCTGTTTGGGAACTCGCAGGGAGAAAGCAGGATCGCCGCACTCCCTTTTTTTATTTCCTTGTGTAAAGATTCCACGCACCAGTTCCACCGCCTGACTCGGAAAAACACACCATTTACAGCCATGTTGGCGGGCACTAAAGTGATATTATATATATACATATATGATATTTGTGACTTTTCAACTGAAAACTGTGCAGCTATAATCATCATGTGTAAACAACACAGAGCAGAGACAGAAAAGTGTTGTAGCTTTGTTTTTGTTTTTGTTTTGTTTTTTTTTGATTTTAATTTTCCCATCGTGAAAAAAACAAACAAACATTGTCTTGTAAGAGTGTTTTTAACCTATTTGAAATGTGTTCTTCCAAAACTTTGGCACATGCCATGCCCTTCGACACCCGGACTTCTCAGTGTGTGTGTGTGTGTGTGTGTGTGTGTGTGTGTGTGTGAGAGAGAGAGTGTGTGAGAGAGAGAGAGAGAGACAGATGAATAACTGGAATCATCAGAATCCGAGCACTGACAGGAAAAGCTAAAACGTCCTCCAGTGTCGACAGAGGAAACGAGCGCACATTGTGCAATGTGGCGTGCATGTGTGTGAGTGTGTGTGTGTGTATATATACCTATATGTGTGTGTGTGTGTGTGTGTGTGTGTATGTTTACGTGTCCTCTTTTGTTTGCCTGCGAGCGTATGTGAAAGACAGCGGGGAGAGAACGTTTGAGACGGAGGAGGGAAGAAAAATACTGGATGGAAGAGACAGAGAGAGAGAGAGAGAGAAAACAATCCACTCAGTTCTCCTCCTCCAGCCGGTCGGCAGTCGTTCTTGTTGTATTTATTGTAATGTTTTCGCTCTTCCTCATCAAACTCAGCACCATTTTGTTCTCAAGTGCATGTGTGCCAATGGCTCCTGTTGTCTTTGTCCAGCCTAAACGTGCTTGATCAAATCATTTTCTGTCATCTTTATATTTATTATTTTAAAATCATTTGTTTTGGGGTTGTTGTTTTTTGTTTTTTTTTTGTTCTTTTTTTATCACCGTTGTCCTTTTCATGTTTGTTTATCTTTGTCCCACATTGAAATTAATCAGTTACACGTCACCAAAGTTGTCCTCACCTTTTTTCTAAGGTGTCCAGGCCTGGATATTATGTTGGTGTAACATCCTACAGGCGTCTGCAGAAGTTTTTAAATCACTGTATTTTATAGAAACGTCTGTGTGATTGTACTGATCTTTCCTTTTGTCGTTTTGTTACTGTTGAACTGCATCGTTTTTTGGGAAGAAAAAAAAGAAAAAAAACACATCCTGCATGATCCAACAGTGTATCCAGAGCTGTTGTATATACCCTTTTTGTGAATACTTTGTGACTGTACAGTACTGTACTTATCTATTACTGGCAACTACACGGTACTGTATGTCTGTCGAGGACTACACACACTCACAAACACACAAGAGTCCCTTCTAACCAGTCCGATATTGCAACAAATTGATCCAAATGCACTCTCACCGGCCTTGTATTGAGTACCTGTGTATTGTGTACAGTTTTTCCATGACCCTGTGACAATGCATCAGTGGAAAGACATATTTAAGTTGCTCTGCAGGCAGGTTTAAGAGGGTTTTTTCCCCCCCCGTTTTTATTTGATAGAAAAATCTGTCGGGTCAGGTCTAAATTTCTCCAAAAAATGATTTGTTTTCATTATCGGAACAAGTGACCTCTTCCTCTTTATTTAAAGTGAGAATGTGCAAAATGTCCTCTGTATTGTTTTGAGGCCTGATCATGAGCTTTGGGATAACCATACCTAGCAGAAATGTATGTAGTTCCATCACATTTTATATTGTTTTAAGTTATTATTTTTGTCCCGTGTTTTTATGACAGCTATAATTTGGTTTACACAGTTTTATGCAGTACAGTTCATGAATTTAAAGTATACTGTATGTTGTCGGATTAAAATCCCCCCCCCCCCATTTGAGATTTGAAGAACCAAATACTGATCTTCAAAACTGATCACATCACCTGCATATAACACAGCTGAAGGATCAGGTGTTGTTTTTGTGTTCGTCTGTATGTTTGTTGAAGACAATGCACTGCCGCATTGGGATGTTTTATTTCCCTACACAGTGTGTAACTGTAAGTGTAACCTTTCACAGAATCACGTCTATAGTAATCTGAGCGACACAAATTGTACTGTCTGATTGCAGACGTCCGAAATTGAGTTGAGGATTTAAAAGAGAATGCAATTAATATTGTAAAATGAAATTTAGGGGGAGACCCCCCCTCCACCCTTTCTATTTGCATTACGAGGGGGGAGGTTGTGGCAGGGGGCTGGGGGGTGGGGTCGGGGATGTACGTGTATATAATGTAAATGACAAATAGAGACACATTAACAGAAATGTATTCATTTTCTCCAGGGGGAGTGTGCATAGTGTATTTAGAATTTGTAAAGCTTCCATCCTCCTGTCAGACATTGAATTGGCAAAATGAGTCTGTGTTTGATTGCGTCTGTGCAGACCTCTCTAACCACGCCTGTTCATTTATGTAAGATACTTTATGTGCCCCTCCACACGGGGTTTCCAAGAAAAAAAGACATTTTTCCTTTGTGTAATATTAAACTTCTGTGTATTTCTCTATTACCTGTGTACTTTATAAAGGTGCTACAAAGTTATTCAGACCTTTTGAGGTATAATTGGGACTTGGAGACATTGAGCTTCGAGTGGCTCTCGAGGGTTGTTTCCAAATTTACAGTTTGTAAAAGATTTTGTCAAATTTATAATTTTTATGCAATTTGGCAAAAAAAAAACAAAAAAAAAACATGCTATAAAGGTACAGTCTGAAGTGATTGGCACAACAAGTGGCAGTTGTCTCTTTGGTTTTTGTACATTCTATGTACAATCATTTCATATTCGAAACTGGTCAGAAAACATTGTGATTTTTAGTCTTGCAAATCTGTATGTAGTTAGATGACGTGACATCCTAATATTTATCTAATAAATATGTATTCAGATGAAACACAAGTAATGGCCTCTGTGTCTTTTGACATACAAAGAGCAACCAGCATGTGGCCCATTAAATCATTACATATTCGACAAAAAGAGGACTGTAATGATGAATGTCTTCGACACTAAAGTAAATATCCGCAGAATTTGACACTGCAATAATTAAAAACTCATTCCACATTTTATAGTGTTTGTTTTACAGGCAGGGAGATCGCAGAATAACCACTAGGCTCTTTTTATTGAGGACAATTTGACACGTCACAGGAGGACAAACAGGTGTGAGTGATAAAAATTAACAACGGCTGAATACCATTCAGCTGCTCCAGTTTCAAGGTCCTGGTGTCGTTAACATTATGACCTGTGATTTTCAGGTCAAAATGTGAGCTGTGACAAAAAAAGGCCTAATTGTGATAATTAGTTGAAAGAGAAGAAAGCAGCGAGTCGTCTTATTCTGTGAGCTGAAATGAATACTGAAAAATAAAATAAAATGTTTGAGTCACTATATAACTATAACTATATAACAAATAATATTCTCTATTCTATGGCTGAGTCAGTTCAATGTACCTGAGAACACAATACAGACACTAATGATGCTGATGGCGAAGTTCTGTTTTTGTTAAAACGTTTGCAACATCTGGCATCATCAGTAAAACACCATACTTAACCTTACTTACTTATTTACTTCAACATTTCCTGGTCTAGAAATATTAGAAAGAACCATTCATTTGCAGTTTCAAAGCCATCACTGCATGTCAAAGTAATATATTAAGTTTTGGGTTGGGTAACATCCAGATTATGAACAGATTTATATTTCCATGAAGCCCCTCACTGACAATATGACCACTTTACAAGAAGAATAAAGAGATTAATGAAGTTACATAAACCATCCATACCTGCTCTTACATGAATGCAGGTAAGTTCAGCACAGCCTTTTTGGCCAAATAAGTATTTGTTTAAAAGCTGAGCGGGTCACCACAGTGAATAGTTTGAAACAATGCAAATCGCAACGAAACAAATGCAAACGATATCAGATTGGAAAAGCTCCTTTTTCGTTGACAGCTTCCTTAAATGTAAATATGGCTGGAGGAGAGAAGCAAATTGTCAAATTTGCAAAAGTTATTAGCTATCCCAACAGCCTCACATTTCTGTTGAGTATATCAGAAACGACTGGTTCACTCAGACATCTTCATTATCATGAAGAAGGCTATGTAGATGTATAAACACAGAAATAAAGATGTGGATAAATAGAATAATAACAAGTTGTTGATTGATATGGCTATTTCAAGGCGGATACCGATTATTAGAAATCAAGGAGACAAAAAACGACATTTGGGAGAGATTTTCATTTGCAGAAAAAATGAAACTCTAGGTCCAAATTTCAAACAACTAGTCATGAAGTAAATTGAAGTACAAGTGAGTACTGTTGTCAACTACTTAAGTACATTTTTGAGGTACTTGTGTATTTCCTTTTCTGCCACTTCACTACATTTCTTTGATACATTTGGTCACCAGTTACTTTGCAGATTGAGATTATTCAGTGTTGATAGGCTATTGACTGTGATGTTTTACCAGTGTGAGAGGATGTTGCATCAGAGCCAAAGCAGCACATTTAATTGGTTATTTTATAGGCAATCAGACAGAAAAATCACAAATACTGATAATCGGAAAATGCTTATTAATAATAACATTAATATCATTACAGTTATAATCAGCCTAGGCCAACAATAGATCTACCCCTAAATCAAACTGCTTCAGTTTGTCTTTCAAAAAACTTAAAGTTGAGCTTAATGGTTCAATCTTGATGTGAGTAAATTAAAATCCTCATATTAGTTTCACTTCCTCTGTTTCTGAAGCTTTCAGCCACTTCTCCTGGCCTTCCCGGTTAACGATGCTCAGCTGTCATGGAGGTGGCTTTGTTACCACGTCACCTGAGTATACACTTCCTCACATGATGACGAACTATACACAGAAACTCCTGAACAACACCTACAGAGCGGATCCACTCAAATGAAGCTCTTTCACTTCCTGGTTCTGCCACGTGGCGTCGCTGTGTGACTGGCGGTCTGTGTGACGTCACATGTAAACAGCGGCAGCAGCACCCATGGCCTGCAGGTCCCCCTCACCCTGTCAGCTGAGCAGCGATGTTACAAGTCAAAAACCGCATGAAGTACAGCTCGGCAGGCATCGCCGCTGCGAAGCTGTTTTCCTCTGGAGGTCCCTCCGAGAACCCTGTCGTGTTTCTGGACGTCGAGGCTGACAGTGAGCCTCTCGGAAAAATAATCATTGAGGTAGCTAGCTAGCTAGCTAGCGTTAGCCTGTCACTGTACTCACTGATAAGGGCATTGCTTAGTGTCAACACTTGACTTGTTTGAATGTGATTTGTGTTATCTTGCAGTTGAATGCAGATGTAGTGCCAAAGACTGCAGGTATATCAACTTATTCTTCTCAGCTAACATACTTGTGTTGTATGAACTACTTAAAGAACCTCTCACCCTCCCTGGATTTTTTTTCATGTTAATTAAAAAAACTCATTCACAGCAAACTTCAGAGCCCTGTGCACTGGGGAACATGGCTTTGGATACAAGGGGTCTGTGTTTCACAGGGTCATACCTGAGTTCATGTGTCAGGTGAGACCCACAGTGAGGATGGTGCATAATATAATAATGTGCAAAGTGTTCATCATGTGGTCCGTTGTTGATGTGTTTTCTGTTGCAGGGGGGAGATTTCACCAACCACAATGGCACAGGAGGGAAGTCTATATACGGGAAAACGTTCAAAGATGAAAACTTCAAATTGAAACACACTGGTCCAGGTACATCTCCACAACCTCAGTCACACATTGAAGTTTAAGTTGATGATACCTGTGTCTCAACCATGGGGATTTTGAAAATGTACATTATTTTCTGACATTTTGAAGACAAACCACGGAACAATAATCATCCCCTGAATTGTTCAATAAAGAAATGGGAAATTGCAGCTCTTGTCTGGTATACATTTCACAACCGTCTCCTTATTTCTGCGCATCCTCGCCTCCTATCCTCGCCTCCTATCCTCGCCTCCTCTCCTTGCGCCTAAGTCCTTCCCAAATTAAATGCAAACGGAGGAGGCAAAGAAGAGGCACAAGGGGAGAGGAGTCGAGGCAACATTTTTTGAAAACTGAGACATCCTTGCTTCAGAGCAGTGTTTTAACATGACATCAATTAAATATGATGATGGATCTTCCAATGTTTTGTTATAGCCTACTGCTGTGTTTTATCATCTCTTACACATGAGCAGAACAGTGTTCATGACAAATTCTCTATTTACTTTAAATTCAATTCCCAGTGTGGCATAACTTCACATGAATATCGAGGTAAAACTGTCTCTTTTGGTCACAAAGGATATACCCGTGCATCTTCACTCGGCTCCTCCAGCAGGCCTCCTCTCTCTTCGCTCCCCTGTCCTCGAGCAGCATTTTGGGAAGTGAGACATCTTTTTAATATGACATGCTGAGATCGTTTTCCAGGTCACAGGCAGGGGGACGGAGGAGAGAGAAGTTCAAGAGGGCACAAGATAAGGAAATAAGAAGAGCCCTCAGTTTAATGTGCCAGATTTGGTCTGTATCTTAATACAGCTGCCTCTCCACCAGGTGGCAGTGCCCAATTTCATGCAGCACCAAAACCGCCATTTATATGGATTTTGCAATCCCCAGGTGAATGACCTACTTTTGTTGCGAGTCAACATGCACTAATCAAAATAACTGATCTTGAATAAACTTCATCCACATGCTCATTATTGGGTGATTTGTTTCAAAGTGTTGCATAATCACAATTTGCGTCAGTTTCAGAAAAAAAGATAAACAGGCCTTCACCTCACGCAGTTGTTGATTCGTGTTGTGCTTCTCTTTTGCCAAGGGCCTGAATGTTCTTTGGCTCGGTGGTAAAAGGAGGTCATGATCTTGTTTGACTGCATCGCATTTAATTGATTTACTTGTTGGCTTTTTCGATCTCTGCAGGAACGCTCTCAATGGCAAATTCAGGGCCAAACACCAACGGCTCCCAGTTCTTCATCAGCACGACTAAAACTGAATGGTAAAATACTTTTTCGGAACATTTGTATTTTGTTATCTCAGCTGTTCCACATGTCCTCTCAAAATTGAATCACTCGCCGGTCACTAAAGTCACTTTTTCTCCCTTTTTTTCTGACAGGCTTGATGGTAAACACGTGGTGTTCGGGCAGGTGAAGGAAGGCATGGACGTGGTCACCAAGATGGAATCGTTTGGTTTGCATGACGGTGGTGTGATCAAGAAAATTGTCATCACTGACTGTGGGGAGGTCAAATAACACTTGGACACACGTGGACTGTCGGATGACTCCGGATGCAAAGATTTACCATTTACTTTCATGTCGCAGCCGGTACTCATGATCATGACCTCATGATCCAAGGTGGAAAGGTCGCAGGTGATTCAGTTCTTTCCTATACACTGATGATGTTTTACTGTTGGAAATTATTTTAAAATGACTATTTTGTGTTGTAACTAAGGTATGAAATGTTTATATTGTGTTTGCTCATAAATTAACACTGACTGACACATTTTTATGCAAGTTTCTACACATGCCAGCTTTCCTATGGTTTAACCTCACCCACCTACTTTGTATTCTAAGCCATCCACTATGTAAAATGTTCTTATTGTACAATTACCCTCCGTTTACTGCCAAATAAATGAGCATTTTCAGGTTTTTACTAGCTCTGGTGCCTGTACAGGACATTTGCTCTCATGTGCCACCAGCCCTGATGGTTTTTAAGGCTTCCTGGAAACGATCCAGCTGCTTTTTTTAGACACTGGCTCTGCAGCACGACCGACTTCCTGTCCATCAGAGCAGGATGTGACATCATGTGACATCCACCTACAGCAGAGCTGAAAGCTCACACGAATGCAGTTGACAGATGAAGGGCCTGTGGGCTACAGCCTCACTGGACGCAGTGCATGCAGATGATTTAAATCTGCTGGAGCCATGAAGGAACCTGAAAATGTCTTCAGCCTGTATGTGGGCTGCTCTTCCTCTCGCTGCCTCTTTATGTGAAACACAGCGTCTGAAGGAGAGGGAGGCAGAGAGAGAAGGAGGCCAGGACATGTCTGAAAGCCAGAGACTGGGTGGTGCTGCTTATCGAGCTAATACTTTATGAAAGTAAATAATGAAGGGAAGTGAAAAAGCAGCTCTTGCCCCTAAATGAAACCATATGCGCGCTGACCTTCCACCGTTTGTTTGAATTCTCAGATTACGTTGTTGCTATAGAGACTTCTCAGCCCTCGCTCTGTTTGAGCTAGAGATGTTGTAACAAACTTGATATAATTTGGGTCCCCCACCCTCTGGTTTAGTTTTAGTTATTTGGAATGCACGTCCAATATTGTGCATGGAAACTTGGCTCCAAAGGCGCCGGCGCTGCGGCCAACGTTTAATACACATGAAAAACAATGACATCTTTACAACTGGTACAAGCTGGTTCTTCTGCCGTAAATGTCCACTTTTATCACCCAGCACCCATGTCAGCGGGTGTCCTTTTTTTGGTGTGCGTTTTGGTTATCCTGTCCGCACTTTGACACAAGGTGTTGAAATCGAGTCCTGTCAGCTCGATGTGTCTGTTATCTTTCAGCACTTCCATGCAGAGGGAAAACGTTTTACAAGTGTCTGCTCTTTCTGTGTTACACAACCACCATAATTAATCCATTTAAAAGACCTCTTTATCATAATCTATACGCTTGAGTCTTGCGTAAGCTTGCACTCAGAGACCCAGAGCCCCATGACGATGGAAACATATACTCTCTGTAATGAATATTATACAGACAGGAGCTCTCAGAAAACAGTGTGCTGCTTTTGGCTGAAATCAAACTCCAGAGAGAACACCTCCCAGACACTGGTTAAAACAATTCAGCAGAGGATCCAAACCAACAAAACAAAAAAAAAAAAACACATAATCCAAGCACTTCTAATTCAATATGACTTTTATTCATCAAACTCTCGACAGCACTAAAGCACTAAAATGTTTTCCCAACTAACAAATAAGGCACATTTTGGAATGCCGTTTCATGGACATGAAAAACAGACCTGTGGTCTTATCTCGAAACCATGACTGTCCTTTGTTTCCCAAAAAAAAAATATCATCGCCTCCCCTACCTCACGCCTGTGTTCTGTCCAATTCAAATATTACATTATTGCAATACTGCATTACAAAACATCTCAAGTGATACAGACAGTAAAGAATACAAACACAACTTTTCCAAATTGACCACGTTAAGTGTTAACACATTACATTCAGTAAATATGTATTACTCGTAGAGGCTACGCTAGCGGTAAATGAAATACTTGAGGACTAATAAACAATCAGAAGTTGCTGATAATGTTAAAAACAATATGTACTGGAGCAAACTACTGTATTTAAATAAGCAATACATTGCACAAAATAATATTTCATTCGGAACCAAACACATGCACATGCAAACTCTAAAATAGTTCTTTGTCACACACGCTTTTCTTGACAAAAGTATACACTCCCTAAACTACTAATAATAACACTGTAACATTTTATAATAGTTTCTTGTCATTGCTGCTTTAAGCAAACTACATCTCACAGTTTAACGTGCTTATACAGTGGTGAGTATCCGTCACTAATCGAGAAAAAAAAAAAAAAGGTTTCTGCATGTTAACACAATATATCTTCATAATATTGTTTACAAAATGAATACATGCGACTGTATGGATGTAAATGGCAGATCATAATTAGTTACATAAAGCAACTGAATAACATTGCGGGTTATTCAACACTGATAACATCGTAAAACAGTAACACAAAAATACAATGGCTTATAATTGAGAAAGGGTATTAATTATGTACCAGCTTTTTTTTTTTTCATAATATTCTATGTAGACATCAATATTTCCTTCTTAGTGAAACTTTGTTGCATATTCTATACAAAAAGTGTTGTAAAAAATCTTTCCATAAATATTTCTGCAGGATAACCCCTCAGATTATTTAAAAACATAAAGAGAAAAAAAAAAAAAACTCCCAGCTTTGTTTATATCTCAGCAATAGGCCCTTCTTCACACAAAAAAAGCTTCAATATTGCATAACACTTTAAAAAGAGCTACTATCCTTGAAAATGATGGCCATCAAATATATACATACAACAGTCTATCTTTGTCAGGGAAATAACTCTTGAGTTTTTGCAGATTGCTTTAAAATTTTCAACATCTATTAAGTGTTCCAAAATACACATCTCATTCATAGAAAATAACAAATTTGAACGGAAAAGGTACTAGAAAAGTCAAGTATATGTAATTCAAGACATTACGTCTGAAAGCAGAGACTTAGTTTTTTTTTGTTGTTGTCGTTGTTGTTGCAAATGCATTGTATCAGCTGCTTCCATTGGCTCCTGATTTGCCTTGAAACCATGTCTCTGGGCGGAATCAAACTCTTAAACTTCTCATTTCTGTTCTGCCAGAACTCTGTGAATCACAATTACATTGTTATCGGTTTATGAGGTTAGTTCAAAAAAGGCATCATTGGTATCTATTTCTCTCGCTACAGCCACATGAGAATATGTGGACAACAGAAGTAAAGACCTGTTAGGTTAGAGTCATCACACAAAGCAAAAGAAAGATGATGGTAATAGGAAGAAAAAATGGATTGTTCCCAACAGTGGTGGGTTGAAAGCAGTATCTTTCATTCAGATTAGGTCTTTAACTTGCAGTGATAGTGACGCATAACTGCCACTTCCTTCTTTTTAAAGGGGCACTCCACCAGTTTCAGCTCACGTGTCCCATTGAGGGGGTTAACCTCGGACTGTGAACACTGTTGTAGAGTATAATGGCTTCTGTAGATCTGGAGGACCTTTGTCAAGTCTGAGAAAATAACCCTGACTATGTCTCAATTATGTAATCAGGGTAACTTCATTTTGGGCATGTTCTTGACAAACTGCCTGCGTTACAAGCTTTTGACGTGAAGTTTAATAGATGGGTGCATGCAGGAGGTAAGTTCGGTGACTATATGGAGCTCGCGGACACGACGTTAAGTGCGTTACATAGTGACAATGTGAAACAGTCGCAGTGTGGTTAGGTTTAGGCACCAAAATAACTTACGGAAAAGATCATGGTTTTGGTTAAAATACAATTAACCCAGTTAGGAAAATACATTTGTTTTTGACTACGAAACTTCACCCTACTTTCACAGGAAACAGAAAATGCGATTTTACTGCGTTCAGGCCAAATCACAGTGCGAACTTTGTTGTACTACTTATGGAGAGTTAACATGTTGTGGACCTGGAACATGGCCACAACCACAGCTCTGAAGCAGGGTCTCTTGAAAGATGCTATTGAATTGCATTATGGGAAATGTAGGATCCAGCGTTTTGGAGCATGAGGTCAGAATATCTCAGCCTCTGTCGCAATTGAGTATTCTTTAGTGTTTCCTTCAAGCCTTCCACATTCATGGGAGGCCGTTCTGAATCACTGGAGTGCCCCTTTAACTCTACACATGGAATTTAGCTAAATTTCCCAAAACTGTACGGTACCATTATCAGCCACTGCAAACTCTCCCACTTAGGCAAGTGACCATGTATATTTTTTTGACAAAACCCACGGTTCCTTGGGTAAACACAACTACAATAGGTAGAAAAAACAAAGAGTGAGGTCCACAGTTCCGTGTGCGACTCCGTTCTGTTGTGAGGATCGACTAAGAAATAACATCTTTGTTGATATTCCATGACAACAGACCACAGTAGGATTGTTATTGCCAGATGGAAATGCTGTTTCAGCCCGTGCCTCCGACCCAGCGAGCTGCGCTGAAGCGAACACCCACCGTGCCAGTTCAAACTGCTAATGGAGCAACGGAATCCTTTTCTTGTCCTTTGTCACCTCTTGAACATTCGCTAAACTTACTTTGCGTCACAGTTACCACATGCGCGCGTACTGCTCCAACTCCAACTCCGAGCCTGTCCTCATGTCTCTACCCAATTTCAATTGGCCTCCAGGTCCTGATACTTCAGAATGATTTAAATCTTTTTAAGGCACATACAGTATGTTACAGTATAAAATATAGTCAACCAGCTTTTATAAGGCTACAAATACAGTACATATAAAATAGTTCACAATTCCTATAACAAGGTTCCTTGTAAGGCAGGTTTCCATAGGTCAAGACAACATCGATTTCCTCTGTAGTGCTCTATGTGTGCACGGTTGATATATGTAAACAGGATGTGTACTTCTCTTACTTTTAAAACAATGGTTTATAACAGCAGGCACTCATAAAAATGAATTTAAGTGAAAACTTGAATTCATCGTCACTTTCAATATATCCTTGAATCTTCAGCATCACCACGCCGCAAATCAGCCCTCCTATAGCACATCTTTTTGCTTCTCTCAACCAACCTGAAAATCATTTGCAGTTCTCCAACGCTTCACCTCCCTCTACGCGCTCTCAACACTGCAATCTTTCATCTGACGTAGTTCTTAAAGGGTGCAAGCCTTTAGGAAAGTTTCCGTTGCGCTCCACCAAGGCTGCGAGTCATCAAATGTCATTAAATGTGAACTCAAAATATCTCTTTGAATCTCTTCCCAAACAAACATCTCCTTTCATATTTCACTAATTTGGGGTTATCGGGCTTTTCACATGAACAGTTCGATTGCTTCATAATGCAAATCAAATTGTGGCAAGCAGTACATTTTTTCCATTGAGAAACGGAATATTCGACACTGGCACTGTGCAGACGGCAAGATCACTCTTAGTGAAACTACTGTTGTTTTTGCACTCGGATGACCTCCGCGTGATTTGAAAATAACACAACTTCCCTATCTGAACAACACCTACAGACAATCGAGGATTTGCGTGACAACAAAAATACTCCAGGAAGGGGAGAATGAAACCTTATCTGTTGGCGACGTGCTAAAATCTAAACGAGGAGCGACTCGACTGAACCTACAGTAGTTTTCTAAAGACAAGTGGAAGCAGTTACACAAAAATTGTGATATATAAACATACAAAAAAAAAAAAAACAACATTTCTTTATGTCCCAGTTATAATTCAAATTGCACACTAGACGACAAGAAAATAAATAGGCCAAGTGTAAGCTAGGGATGTATGGCACATTGTCCCTCAGTTAATTCACAGTTAATAAGATGTCCTGCTGACCCTAATACGGCAAGACATCAAAGGCCTCCTATACATTATACCATCATGAGAGGCCCAGGTTTAAACGTTCGTCACATTACCACACGCTTCACTCGGCAGGGAAAATGGAAGGCAGATCTCTGTAAACAAAAAGCCAACAAACCCCAAAGGCGAGGTAATCTATTGAGACCAATACTGACAGTGACACCAATGAAACGCATGCCAATACAATGACGAGCTGGTGTTAAACATCAAGTTCGGGATCAATGGGGTTATGATGCGTGAGGCATGAAAATGTCACTGATTTTGGTACGTTTTTCTCTCGATGAAGATCACTTTAGGAGATGGATTTTTTTTAAGTTAAACCTCTTATTCCTGGATGTAATCTTCAATAATGTCAATGAAAAAGAAGCATAGGGGCTAAAAATCTGTGTTCCCCTCGTGGTTGAGAAAAGAAGGGGGAAGGGGGTTAGAGCTACTGTCTATATTTAAGGCTTCTGAGAGATGGAGGGGAAGACGTGAGGAGGAAAAGAATGCCATTTTGTGTGCATGGCAGGGACGTGGGAAAACCCAGGCAAGAGAGCAAGTTTAACAGCCCTGTTGGAGAGTGAGCAGTGGGGCTTGGGACACAAGTCGCTCTCTGACTCTGGATATACACGATTATTGCACACGGCGGCAGTAGTAGCCCAGGACTTTACATTTCTCGCACAGGTGCTGTGGGTGCTCCTTGCTCTGGTCGGAAACGTCCAGGCCGTCCGGCTTCTCTAAAGGACGCTGAGGATAAAAACAAAGGACCAAAAATGAGTCAGATTAAACACTGAGGAGAGTAAACTAGGCAGCACACACACAGTGTAAATCTCTTGAGTTTTGCAAGCAGCCTATTTGGCACCAGATTCATCTTAGCTATACAACCTTGGCCTCCAGCATTACTCCCATATTCTTCACGGACCAGACGTGCACTAAACTCAATTAGTTGCAGAGATATGGCAACGCACCACCAGCTCTGGAAACTTGCAGCACACTTTAACAACCTGGTATTAAAGAGAAAGATCCAGTATGCATTTGATCATGACGACCTGTATGGAAATATTAGCAAACTGCTATGGCAATGGTTTTCTTGGACTCATTATTGAAGACAAAGGGAATTTTTCTAGGCCAGCAGGTTTGGAGGTTATTTTCACAATCCGTCTGGAAAATTAAATTTCTCATCTATTGTTCTCTTCTTGTTAGGGCTTTTAACAAAACCGCTATTTATTTCCAAGTGTTCTAACTAAAGGAAATCAGGTTACCATGGGTCACTAAGAGGAGATATTTCAGTCGTCCACTAATGAGTCTGCCAGGAAGTATTGAGACTTTACTATCGGTGCGTCAAAGACATTAGGTCCTTGAGGAAAGCTGGAAAATCTGATGTATATTTTATGGGGTCCCCTCAACGGTTAGAAGGAGCTGGGTTCAAGACCCTGTGCTGCAGGCGTCTTCCCTGCTGAAGTGTCCCAGAAACAAATCACATACTGCATACGTGTGAATGTAAATTTGACCCTGTAAATAATGAGATTGTTATTGTGCATTCCACAGGTCAAAAAAATGACTACAAACGAAATGCGCGGGCCCTAAAAAAAACTTATATCCAGTTTCAGTGATAAAGAACTCAGACTGAGATAATGCTGGTTTACATCTATAACTGCAAAAATGACAATTACATTTTATTGAAACAAAACATGCAATGAAATATACTTTCTTCACTTAAAGTCTATAGTTTTCTCAAGACATTGCATTTTACTGTCCTGGCATTGGCTGATGCTCCAATGGTAGGGTCATATACTTTTGTTGAGTAGTGTCTGCAAAGTTTCCACTAAACACTTGGGTTAGAACACAACCTGTGGGGCTAAAACAAGTGCAAAATATACTTTGATCACTTAGACCAATAAAAGCCTACTCACAGCAAAAAGTGGTACCGTAAAATTCATCTGCACATCTTTGTAAAACGCTGTGCTTTGTGCTTGAAGGCTAGTGACTACTCTCAAGCCTAAGTATCGAACTACAGTCATGGGTGAGCTAGTGGCTAACATGCTAGCAAGCCAAGAACATGCTAGCACTCGTCGGTAGCTCTCATCGTTTATTTCTATTTTCTCTGTAATGTGACATTTATGATTGAATTCAACAAAGAGTTCTTTAAGAGGGAAACAAGGCTCTCTGAGCCGTCAAGCTAGGTAATTGTCATCTAACTAGCTTAAAATGACAGAATGTTCGTTAGCTGAAATGTTTGTTAGGGCAATATTCACGTGGATTTCTAGAAAAAAGTATTTGTACCATTAACTCTAGTCTTATGACCGTTCTTCTTGTGTGGAGGTGTTTATACTCTGAGGGCTACAGACAGATGTATAGATCAATACAGCTCATAAGCTACGTTAGCTTCCTCCATTTAGATGCTCTCTTCACTTAAAGCACCCAGCATAGTCATAACGTGCTTTTTGTCATCTAGCTGGCTTTAACTGTCAGTTGGCATTCTCGATAGCTTGAAGGGGAAATAAGTTCACATAATTTACTTTAAAAAAACATATTCGTATGACTGACTCTTGTCTCGCTGTTTTTTTTCACTTCAACAGAAGAGGGTTAAATAAAGATTTATGGAGCGATAAAGCTAAAATGCTACTTAAGCTTCCTCCATCTTGGTCGCTCTTTTCCCTCAGAGGTCAGCATTGTCCTGACGTGCGAAAGAAGACTAGACCATAGCCTAATACTGCTGTGAGCACATGGTAACAATTGTCGACTACCAAGCTGTATCAACATTTTCACCTACTCTGTGGATCTACTCATCTGACGATGGGAGCTGGACAGCAGCGCCCACACAGAGGGCGACATCCCCCTCTCATACCCAGTGGAAATCACGCTCTTGATTTAACCTAAATGAACTGGGCATTCAGGAATTTCTCATCTAAGAGAGACCTATTTTATACATGTGGATGGGATTGGAAAATACATTTTCAGGTTATTTATGGGAATCCGCAGGGAAGGAGGGAGCCGTGCTGAGAGGCTGAGCTCTTTGATACTCGAGGACACGGAGGTTAGTGGTCCATTTCAAACGCTGACAGGGGGAAATATGTTAAGTGGGTGACATTGCGAATGTGGGGAATTTGCTTGCCTGTGTGTAGCTTTGCCACAGGACAGAGGGGCAAAGAAGGGTGAGGTTTTCTCACCAGTGAACTCAGCGGAACAAAATGGGTTTGACACTGAAGTACCGGCGTCTTGCAGTCTTCCGCCCGTACCTTTTCATTCACATTGGCTTAGATCTCACACTGATTAAGATGTAAATGCATAAACAGAAGACTTGGCATAAATAATGCATTACATTCCCTTTGTCAGGAAGTGTTGCCACTCCTTGCCAAAAAATTTTGGGGAAATTTGTTGAACAGTGTTCCGTTTCTGCCTCGTTTCGTGTTAACAGAGTGCAGCACGGTCAGCCGTGGTATTCAGAGAATGGAGAGGGCCTCAAGCGGTAATCCTAATTTTATTTCAGGAATTGGAATGGGAAGAATGTGGAAAAGCATAAATATTAAAAGATGAAGCGCTGAGCATAAATATATCTCTCGCTGAAGAAAACTGTGGATTCTTTCTCAGGCGATCCATCTCTTTAGTCAACAGGCTGTTCGAGGTTAAGCCGAACAGACAGCTCACCAGCACGGTAATTTCCCTCCGAGTGTTTGCTGCTCGGAAAGTCACTCCGCAGCATCTTGCTTAATATGATTTCACTTTTTTCGTATTATTACATGTGAGAGGAATTTCTGCAGCTGTGAGCCCCAATTACCCCGGAGTTAGTTTGAGCCTTGGAACCATTAATAACGAAATATTTGTTTTAAGACTTGATGACATTCAGTAAATAATCCTAAACTTTTATCAGTCAGGAAATGTAATTAGTTTGTTCAGTGCTGGTTTATTACCAAAGAGGCAAACGCAATTGTTAGTGGTATGATTTTTTTTTTTTTTATTCTATTTTAATGAGGCCATCTGGAATATCCTCAAGACAATTTGCAGCCATGCAAACCAGAGTCTGGACTCTGTTAACTTTGGTAGAGACGGTTCAATCTCCCACTCAAACAAAGAGCATGAGTAATGCTTTTTACTTTAAGACATTACTGCAAATTGTCAGAAAGTGAGTGTCAGAGTGTACGTTGAAGTACCTGCTTATGTGGATAGACGTTGATGTGGCATTTGATACATTCTTGTCCCATGTTGGCCCAGGAGTTGCCGCTCATCCACTTCCTCTTACACTTGGGGCACTTGTACTCTCCAAAACATCTCTTCTTCCCCTGGTAGGGTGTGAGACCCTCACCTTTGGGTCTGGCCTGAAAAGGAAGATAAATAAAACTCTCACTTTGGCATTCTTGAACAGACGAATCAAACTTTCGGGCGTGCAGAAGAAGTGCTGTGCAGAGAGTTCGGATTTACATTTTTTGAGCCTGTACAATAATGGGCGATGAGCTTCGACAGCAGGGTGTGTCCACACTTGTCGTGCTAATATATCCAACTTTCATACAGCACACTCCTACACACAATTTTGGCACGATCGGTGGTTGTGTAATTGACATTTACTTCCATTACAGCTGTGTTAAATTACTCCTCTGATTCTCATGAGGGAGATGATTACGAACAGTCAGTCAGCCATGAAAAAAGCACTAGCCTGCAGGGCAATACTTTTCTGGGAGGAGTCGCTCCGATGACTTCATGTTGGCACGACTTTATTAGGCCACTGTAACGGCATTGGGGGAATATAGACTCATTTTCCCCTGAAAAGCATGTCACAAACAACTGTACTGCTGATGTAATCAAAAGGAACCCAAATGTAAACCGATTAGTACATTTGTCAGAGCTTGTTGTTATCAATTTGCAGCCATAAAAAAAAAACATCAAGTCAGAATGTGCGTCAGTCTGGTAACAGCCATTATCAGCCCGGGCGTGGTTATTTTGCTAAACAACATCTTTTGGAAGATAAACATTTCAAATCAAGTAGGGTGGATTTGCATTACTGTAGCTCAAACTTTTAAGGGGCAGTTCACCACAAAATTAATATAATTTGCAATATTTTGCAATTTATCCTCTTAGATCATTTTGGTGCTGCCAGTTGCAACGTTATGGAGGTACCGACCGTAAAGATGTCTGCCTGTGAGACTCAAAGTGCCACAAATTCCATTTAAGAAACTCAACAGCGATGTATCATGACCCAGCTGCTCAAGATAATCCAGACCTTGTTGTGAAGACTTTCATGTAGGAACTATTTTCCTTCTATTAAACTATATACACCAACTGTATCACTGTGCAGCTGAAAGCATGCATCTATGAACAAGGGGCTTCTGCTTCAGCGGTACAGGGTGTTAACATTAATGGCGTCCTCCTCCAGCAACTTGTAGTGTTAGCTAAGTTAGCTAGCCTCTTGTCCATGAGGAGATGCACGCCCTCTTCTGAAAGAGAACCGTTCCTACATGAAACTGCTAAGAACAAGGTCTGTGGATTATCTCGAGTGACCGGGTCATGATTTCCGCAAAGACAAATTGTTGATGAGTTTTTTCAAATGTATTGTTTTGGCGCTTTGTGTACCGCAAGCCAAGTGCCATCTAGTCCGATTATATTTGAGAGAAGGCAGACATCTTCATGGCTGATATCTCCGAAAAACTCTCACCAAAAACATTCTAAAAGGATAAAAAAGCTCTACAGCTAACAGGAAAAACATGTCATTTTGATTTTGGGGTGAACTGTCGCTTTAAGTATTGCTTTTATGCGTGGATGGAAATGTGATACGACAGAGAAAAGTAATCTTAATGCACAGCATGCAACTGATGGCAGCTTTCCAGAAAAGTGAGGAAAGACTTAAAGTGAAATCAGACCTGTCCAGTCCACTCCTGATCCCCGTGCAAGACTGCAGATTGTTTGCACAGTTACTTTAACGTGGGTTTCGGGGTGAATGGAGGAGGTGCAGGGCGGTGAGAGTCAGAGGAGGGGTACACAATGTATCCCTGGTCCCTGTCCCAGCCTGTGTGTGACTAATAGGAACTTTAATCGGCAGCATCTGGAGCTGCCCTAATAGACGTCAGCACCAGCGAGCCAACCCTAAGTATCAGCGGCTGTGCTTCGATCTGGCCCCTCAACAGCATGACCTCAACCCCACTGTCAGCTTCGAATCTCCCACTGTGACAGCATGCAGGCTGGAAAATCTGACTTCTGCTGGCCTGCAGCACACCAGTCTATACACACTGACAGGGATGCATTCTGAAGGCAATCTCAAAGACAATGCCATGGCAACGCTTAGTTTGGGACGCCCTCCGCCAAAACGAGCTACTAAATGTGACGCAATTTCAAACGGCCTGCCATTCTCAATCTTAAAAACACTAATACACAAAGTTTTCTAAGTTTCCGCTGCAGGAGGACTTACCACTAATACATCTGTGTGTTTTGAAGCTCGAAAACAAACTACGATGCGGGTGCCACATGTACTACCCAGGAGGTCTACAAACGTAACCTCTCGTTATTCATGTGGAAATTTTGACATCGTCAAATTTCCCATTGCAGACGGTTGTTCGAGAGTGAAGAATCTCTCCCTGATGCTGCAGCCAGGACTCAGCAGGACAGAAACAGTACTCATCCTCCTCATGATCATTCCTCTCCCGCTCCATGCTGTTTCCAGGGTTTAGCCTTGGCCTTTGGCTGCGTGACACGCTCTGTCTGCAGCTGAGTGCTTTCAGATTTGATACAACCAGCCGCAATCAGTTCGAAGATGCCGCTGACATGCACTCAGATAATGGATTTTCTATCTAATCCAGATGAAAAAGTAGATGTAATGTAATGACTATTAGGGTTGGTCAGTTCTTTCCAAGGGATTAATCAGTAACTATTATCTTTAAAGAAAACAGTTTTGAAGCTTTTCTTTGTCTTGTATGATACTAAACAAACCGTATTTGGATAAATATATGACAAGCTGTTTATATGTGGCTCCTTGGGTTTTGGGGAGGCATTTTTCAATATCTGACATAATTAAATAAAACCACTTTTGAAAAACCATGCAGATGTATCAATAATCAAAACAACCATCAGTTGATATAGTCAAATACAGACTGCTGGTCAAATAAGTTTAAAAATGGCTTGCACTCGAATGCCATACCTCCGCCGAGGCCCAACAGTCCCCTTTAGTTCAATCAAGCCTGGTCCAATATCAGACTTGATAGTCTTGTACCACTCTACACTATAAAGGTGCAACATCACCATAGTAACTGCTATCTGCTGCCAAATGTATCTGCCCTTAGCGTTAGCTCAGTTAGCAGTCTGGACCAGGGAAATGTCTGTGTTCACACTGCTAGCATGAGAGCTTAAGACTGGGATGGGCTAGCTGGCTAGCATGCTTAACATGCTTTCCAACACAATACACAGAAGCCATAAAGTCAAAACTGTTATTCCTTCACGTTCTGTTGATCATTTATATTTTTGAATGTTTGCTCGCCAGATCAAGAACTCATTCACAGATGCCCCATCTTGCGATGCTAAAGAAAGTGAGGAAAAAAATCCTGCATCTATCCTTTATCCGGATCTGCACCAAAAAGTGAATGGGCTCTATTCTGTGATGAGACCCATCCTCCGCCCAAGTTTTGTGGAAATCCGTTCAGAAGTTTTTGCGTAATGCTGCTAACAAACCAACCAACCCGAAAATTGGACATGGGTTGAAACACAACCTGTTGGCAGGTTTCCCCACTTTCCTCTGCAAAATATGTCCCCTCTGCCTTTCATACTGCACATGCAAATACAGATTACACAACTGCAAAACAACCCCAAACTTATTTGGACATTTGGAGTTACAAATGAGAGTTTTACACTCACATTGTGGTCAGTCCGTTGCATCACGCTGCCTCTCTTGGAGGTCTTAGATGATTTCTCTGAATTCATAAACTCTACTGCCGCAGTTGGTTTTGCGCGTTCCCATGGATCCCAAACACGTGGGAACAAATGTCACAATAACATCTGCACTGTTGTGCCGCTGCTGTCAACAGAGGCCAGGCTACGAAAGCTAGATTCACAGCGGAGGCTAATGATGGAAGCGTTGGGTTTCCTCACATACATGCAGACGTACATAAAGGGCCCTGTTTTTTTTTCCATTTACATCTGTGATGTGGATCACAAATCACCGCCCTCAGATGTGAACACCAGAATGACCCGAGTAAATGTTCGAGGGTGGGTTTGATTTCCAGGAAAATGACCACGCTTTGCTGCCTTTAAAGCAACATTTACAAACCATTCACAATACACACAGCACAATGACTAATTTAATGGAACTGCTTCGTCGCACCGCACAACACTCGGTAGATGAGCCTGCACAGGAGGATGTGTTCTGTTTTCCTTTGCTCTCTACAAATAAAGCCGCTGGAGCTCACGCCGGGGTAATGGACACATCTGAGCCATTTAGAGCTTTTTAGGCGTCCTCAAAGTGGAAGCTGAGCTCCGAAACGGTGAATTGGCCGACGGCGCCTGTGTCGTCGTTGTTTGTCGTATCACTCTGACAGTGCTGGCTTGCGTCGAGTCAATGTTTGTTTATGTCCCCGAGGCTTGAGCTGTTGAGATAAGGGTCGGTGTGGGTGTGGGTTGTGTGGAATACAGCGTCCACGGAGGAGACAGGGTAGCTCCATAACCGCAACTCGTTGACTGCATCCTTCCCCTGCTCCGGATCACAGCAGGGACTCATCATATCAAACACACATGCACACACTGTACGGGTCAGTGAACTGTTAAATGAAGCGTATACACACATGCGATACACACATTCACTGATGCAATCTGTACGCAGAACACGGCCACACACAATGACACTCTCTCTCTCTCTCTCTGTCTCTCTCTCTCTCTCCCCCCGACACACACACACACACACACACACACACACACACACACACACACACACAGTCAACTAAATTCCAGTGTTCCAAGGTTTTCATACACTCTTGAGACCCAACTGGAAAGTCTCGGTTTCCTGCATTACTCCCACTCAAGAGTTTAGTCCTTCTACAAGGACACAGATCATTCTTTGGCTTATATCGCAGGATTAATGAGCTCACAAACTGCAATAAATAGAATAAACAGAGCTGCGCGAGAGACAGTAAAACCAAAAGGGAGACGAGAACGAGGCACGGGAGAACGCGATGCACAGAACCAGGAGAGAGGCCGAGAAAGGATTCCGTGGTGAAGGGGGGGTCTGAAAACCTGCTGCCCCGAGAATCACATAAAACACAAGCAGAGAAAGAAAAGTGGACAAATACCACAAGCCCCGCGGTCGCCCGAGCCAAGTGTGGAGAGACCCTCCAAATCAGGCCCTCTCAGGAGGGTGGAGAAAGAAAAGGAGAAACTGAGAGAAAGAGGGGAAAGAGAGGGAGGAAGAATTCTAAATCCAAAGCAGATGGCCTCCATAGGGGCAGAACACGAGGAACACTGAGAGCCGTCGTAAAATCGCTGCTCTGCTTTCAATTAGGCCATACATTTTGGAGACAGAGAGAGAGAGAGAGAGAGAGAGAGGTGGGGGATAAAACAGCGTTAACTAGCCGCTGTACTATAGCTCTGGCCACAACTATATAGGATTGGACTCATTATCATGTGGAGGAATGTGAATTCTCTGGAGGGTCCATTTTAAGGACGCATATGTTTCACAAACACAGCGATGTTAGGAATTTGAGGGTATTTGAGGCTTGCGTCGCACTGCAGGTACTGAATCTGAAGAGGTGTGCTTAAAAAAAAAAAGAAGAAGAGCTATCCCGGTCTAGACAACACCCACTGCGACGTCTCTCAATTTCAGGGTAATTCACTTAATACCGTGAAATTGATCAAAAGGTATGCAGCCAAGGGCACCCACCTCTGAAACTGCAGTTTGAATATCACTCGGCCACGAAACCATCTTGTAATTCTGCTCCAGTGTAAATCGTACAAAGATGTCTATTACTGACCACTGGGAGAATGTGGTCCAGACCGCTGTCTGGGGCCTAAAGGTGATCTTGCATTTGTGTTGATCCTGCATTCCAAACTAAGAGTAATGACCACTGGACAGATACCAGACTGTACTCTCTCAGACACTCGCCCCCAAAAAAACCTGAACCCTTAATCCTCTGTCTCCAGCATCGGGAGAGGTTAGCCTTGGTTTTAATATTAGCCGTCCCTTCCAAGCCAAACTTGAAAAGGGAGCTATTCTGAAAGACTTTCAAGGTTGTGGATGTGGGATTTCATACTTTCTGACATGCACCTACAGTTGATCTGGGCTCCATATGTTGCCCACAGACAACAGATACAGAGAGACAGTGCTGACAGTGAGGCTAGGGGTTTTTTATGCTAATGTCACATGCCATCCGGCGGTTTTGTCCGCTTCTTTGAGAAAACAAGGGATTCGGTGGGTAAAACAACGTTGAGGCTTTGGAAAATGCTTGGTAGTAATTGTTTGAAACCGCTTTATGGTCTGGATTTGGGGAGCAGGGTCCCGGGCTCAGCAGAGTGTGGATAATGCAGCATTAGGAATGCTTTAAAATGCCTTCAAATAAACCTAAACGTTCGACGAGAGGGACGACGAGGCTTGTGTGAGATTCCCCCCCGCGCGATTTTTTTACTTTCCCATCGCTGCACCGGAGGGTTACGTGATCGCGGACGCAGACAGGTCAGCGACTCACAGCACAAGCCTCCCATTCAAGAGAGAGAGAGGTGCACTGTAAAGGCCCGAGGCTGTTTTGTCAGACCACACCAGACGGAGCGCAACATTTGTCGGGTCATTTGGGACGGATAATACTTGCGCAACAATTCTCAGCGCACGGTTTTGGGTTCGGGCTGACCACATCAAGGGGACTCTGGTGGGAAACATGAAAAATATGCAAAACAGTCCCATGCTTTCACACATCTCATTATCCTGTGTGGGTAACACAACGGCTCTTTGATCCCGCTCATTCGGAGGGACTTTTTCTCAAAAAAAAACCCCGTGTCCTGGTCAAATCTCCCTTCCTTCGACCATCACTGCTCACGTTATCTCACATCACAGCAGCTAAAAGAATAAAGATCTGAGAGTGCCGTCCTCTGCCCGTTAGTCAGAACTGAGGGCCAAGTGAGGGCGTGCAGATGGCCGCCGCTTCGAGCCTCTGACAAGAATGACACTGTCGCCACCTCAGCTGTGTCTCACTGCACACAGAACAAGCATTTTTTTTTAATCGGCTGTTTCCGCTGCTGGACTAAACAGCCCCCAACCCGTGCCAGAACCTCAGCCAGGTGCATTATGGGGACTATTTATCAATCCCACCATGCACTACAAGCTCTAAATACAGCCACTGTTTTCTTGTGCGTCTCCCCCCTTTTTTTTCACTGCCATCTTTCTCACCTCTCTCTCTCTCTCTCCCCCTCTCTGGACGGCTCCTTTGCTGGTGCAGCTGTCTCTTTCTAATGCCTGTAAAGAAAAAGTGGCCGAGGCTGAAAGTGACGGGAGGAACAGGTGTGCTGTTTAAGTGATAAATTAAACCCCCCGACGCTTGAGCACAATGCTCAGTCTGTAAAAACAATCTCGTCCACAAACGGAGCTGCGCAGAGGAGACAGACAATGTGCTCATGCGGCCACAGGCCACAGCCACAATCGAATCACAGAGTAAAACAAATATGTTAATTTCAGTCAGATGCCATTAATCCGGCTCTACGTTTTGTGACAATGATTACGTTAAACGACAAAAGACGTCATGGAGTGTGTTGCCCCCAGGACGGTGTTTGTGACACTCTTACGTTCACGATCTCTTTCTCAAACGCGTTCCACCTTTGGAAACAATTGCAAAGTTATTACAAAGCTAAGCCGTGTTTTTCAAGTATCCCAGATAGAGCTGCCTTAATCCTGGCCTGCTGGCTCGAGCCCACAAACTGCTGGGCTGCTCCCCCCCCCCCCCAGCGTTCCGTAGCGCTCCGATCACTGGCTCGCATCTGGAAACCATCAGTGTAAACAAAGGAGCAGCGGAGGAGCTCAGGCCCCGCTCTGCCTCTCCGCATCCCCCAGGACATCACTCAGAGAGCAACACAAGAACACCAAAACCGGCCCCGAAAAAAAAAAAAAAAACCCTGTGTGTATTGCATTTCCGCGTGCACGTGAGCGAGTCCGTGCGCATATCTGTGTCTGCTCTCGTGTCCTCATCTCGGGATCTCTATTTGGCTTGGCTGCAGTTCAGAAAGAGATAGATTTACAGATACAGCGGAAGGGGTTCAGTCCACAATGTTAGCTTTGAGCCTTTTGGAGTTTTTGTTTGGTTTGCTCATTAACCGTAGCATTTCTGATAAGACTTCTAATTGCTTTAATGTGGTTTCAGTTAGCGTGCTAGCCTTAGCGGTCTGCTGAACGCGGCGAGGGGGGGGGGGGGGGGGGGGGGAGGGAGAGGGAGAGGCAGGAACCTGGATGTGGTTTCGACCTGAGAACTGGCTCTCCTCTGTGAAACATCAAAACAGATCAAAGCATCAATCATGGCTGATCCATCTCTGAGACCCGACAGGGAAATATTTCCTGAACTTTTTCATAATGGTGTTTGAGTAACCATATATCTATTAATCATGTGGTTTGGTTTCTTTTTTTTTTTTTTCCGGTGCAGCTGAAAGCTCCAAGATGTGGTCCATGGAGCGCTCAAACGCTGAACCTCACACTTAAGTGAACTCTATGATGCTTGTAAACACACCACAGAGGGCAGCAGGGCTGTGTGACTCCAACCTGTTGCAGCAGAGAAGAAAAAGACAGCATGTTGAAAGCTATGCATTCAAATCATTATTTTGAACTTTTAATTTTTCTAAACCCCGCTTACGATCTCCGACTCAACAAACAGTACGTGTAGCAACCGGCTACATATGTAATGAAATATTTCACAGACTCGGTGTCGTGTGTTCGCCACAACGTGGGGGTCACTGTGGCTTTTAACTGCCTCGTATTCCTCCTGCTGCTTCACAGCTCCGGCCCTACAACTGCTGAGATAAGCATTCTTATCTCGTACAGTTGTCACTAAATATAACCCCGCGGCATTACACAATCGTGTACAGCTCACAACCTCTATCACACACACACACACTTGCGGTTAGTGCACACGCTGACATTTGTACCAGCGAGCACACAGATGCATGCATTTATCCTGCAGATGTAAAAAGGTTCAGTGTGAAGGATTTGGGGGGATCTAATGGCGGGAATGAGAAATAGTATTCATATCGAAGTAACATCATGCAGTTTTCTTTTTTTTACCTTAAAATAACAGCTTCAGAAATCATGTTGATGGTACAGTGTCTTGTAACGGGGTGAATGGTGTCTCTGTCACAGCCAGTCCGACCCCACTATCACTTGTTTCTGCACTATGTAACTCTAGCGGGAGGGCAGGATCACAGCGTGACATACATGTGTACTTCAAGATACAAGTTTTCAACACATAACATTGTTGTGACGTCATGCGTTTTGTTAGTCGTTAGCCGCTACATTACATCCGACAATTTGTTACAGACCTGGGATTTGAATTTCAGATGTTGTTGTTTCAGACAAATGCCAATTTCTACATAATGTTGCTTTTATGTTTTAGCATAATACAACATAATGTACAAACCAAACTCTGGGCCTTTCGAGGTGTGTTCAGTCCGTTGCAATGTGTAACCATACCAAAAGATGCTACTAAATAATACTTCATTTTCATTTTGTCTTTGCTTTTTTGGAGTTCCTGCTCAAAGTTGACACGCTGAATCAGGCGTAACTTTTTCTTTCATTATTGATTAATCTGCTGCTAAATTTCTTGTTTAAGCGCTTTCATCATTAGCCTGAAAAAGTCAGAATATAGTGTACATTTTTTATTACGGATGCAAGCACAATTAAACAACCGGACTAGGAACATTTTCTTGAAAAATGAAGGCTGCACATTATTTTCCTGTCGCTGACTCTAAACTCATTTTTTACTGTAAAATGTCAATAAAATGTGTCCATGTCCTCTGGTTTCATGAAGGAAAAACCCATCCATTGAAAGTGTGATGACAAGCACAGAAGCAGTAAGGTTTTTTTTCTAACACTTTCCTCTGACTGGGTGCAAAATACACACATGCACATATAAATATACCACTTTAAATACTGATATTTAAACTGTCGGCCTATAATGTGATAATGTAATTGGAAAAAATAGACTCAAAGACAAATATGTGTTGGTCATGGAATGGCATGTGAGCTCACTCGATGTGAATTCTCCGTCAACTTCCCCATCAGTAGTCGGCCACTCACTCATCTGAACCTGCTCTGCGCCCATGTGGGTCAGGCTGCTATTCTTAAAAAAAGGTCTCATATTCTAGAAGCTCTTTATTTGAGCTATTCATAAGTGCTTGACATTTCATTACACTATAAAAAGCGGTTTACTCACAATAGCACATCCCGGTTGTTTCCACGCCAAATATGCCCACGGGGCATTTGTGCTGTCGTAAAAGTATTTCGCTGCATTTATCCTCCCGCAGGTGGAATACAGAGACGGAGAACAGCGAAATGATGTGTTGCGCTGAGAATTACCACAACATTCTTTGTATAGAATCAAACCCACAGCTATTTGAGAGCTTGCAATCCTAACCTGGCGATCGCTTCCTAAAAGGATCACCAAGCGGTGCAACAAATATCGACAGTACAGTCTTAATAAGGTGGACAGTAATGCTTTTAAAAAATGACCTGGAGCTAAATATCCTTGAGGGAGCAGTGAAACTCTGGGTCACAAGCTTTTCCCTTGTGGGTTTCTTGGTTTGACCGCTGTGATCCCAAGTCTTTAGAAACCGGCCTGTTATCTCACTGTGATACAGAGGGGAGGATTTTCGAGAGGACAACCACTCAAACTGTTTTAAAGAATAACCGCAAGTCCATTTCCAGCTCCATGGAGACGCCAAAATAGTTCATTCTAGGAAAGGGCCTCCGCTTGGCAGAGTGAGTGCACTGTGTTTGCGTATGTGTGTGTCTGTGTACTGTACGTGTGTGTTTCTACTGGAAGAGAACGATGCCACAGAGCACTCCGCGCACGCTAACACACACACACACACACACACACACACACAAAATGCTGTCTGTAATGATCCAAACATTTTCTCTGACAGTACCGGGAATATCATTTATGTTTAGTCTGTTCTTTGACATGCTGAGATATCACGCTGGGAAAAGGTAAATCAAGACAGCTGTTTCAGAGATAAAACATCCCACAGCTGTCAGTCTCGCAGACAGGCGCAGAGGCCGAGCCAGAATCTATCAAAAAAGGTATTTTGTCGCCAGTGTCACCAATCCCGACCGAGAGAAAGTGCCGAAGCGTTATTTACAAGAAGAGTAGGCTGGGTCATTAAATAGTTATACGTATTTGCATTTGTCCTTTTTAAATAGCAGGGACTACAAACCGTCTCTGTTGCTAGCTTGTTACTCTGGCTGCCTGCTGAAGTAGTAGACCAGGTTTCATTGCGTTGAAGTCTTCTGACGTGACTCATTGTTTTTCCGGTTATTAGTCATATTTTACACTCCAGGGTGAGCTTTCCTGTCACCACTGGCACAACGGCGATACGGCCATTTAAGCGGCTGCTTCACATCCGTGTGTCCACTTAAGTAGAACGGCCCAGTTGTAGGTCACACACTGCAACATTCAATTACTCTGACAAAGAAAAAAAGCGAAGCAACGTTGACGTCAATAATGCCGATCTGTTGATTTAGATCAAAACGAATCTCCGCTAAGTCATCTTTAATGATGCTTTTGCTTACAAATGAAATTTGGTGACCTGCAATATCTGGTTGTTTTGATAAACTGGAGGTGGAGGTCTTGTATTATGAGTTGCTGTAACGAGCTGATTTCAGTGTTATGACAGTTAATATGCTTTATGTTTGATTTTGGCTGACCAAATAATGACAGGGTTTTTATGTTCAAGGAATTTACTCACTGAAACATGATGATTGTGCCCCAGTGCGCATATGTGTGCATGTGTGTGCATGTCAAGGATTTCTCCTCAGTAACAGACCCATGTCATTCACGTCCAAGACAGCTGCAGACGCATATCACCATGCCAGCGCGCTCTTTGCCAGAACCCTATTCCCAGATTCCTAGATTTCCACAACCCGGCTTCCCTAATCGGCCACGGATCTCAGTGTCATGTTCTTGGATGACTGACGGATACCCCTGAGAGTCAAGCATGTGGGTGTTTTCCTTCATACCAATAACACTCTTTTGTTTTTAAGCTGATGTTTTTGACAGAATCCTTTCTCTGTCTTCATGCTTCATTCATAGAAAACACAAGCCGGGCCAGCTGGGCCTGGACTTGTGGAATCTGTCCCGGTTGAAACCCAGGGGCTCAGCTCCGTCAACGCAATAGCTTGACGTGAAAGCTGCCTCTTTTCACAGACATTAAGAGAAGTTTACCATACTGCTACACTTACCATATTTACAGGGCGTTAAGGGCTAATGCTAAGTGGGGCCGTGGGTGTGAATTTCGCCTCTGCCCTCTCGTAGCCTTGGACTTAGCTCCGGTCCCACTGAGCCCAACGAGCTGTGCAGCTGCACAGCAGCGTTGGGTTACCACGCTGGTGAATGACAAGAGCAGGTTGAGTGTCGGATTGGAGCATACAGAGGTGCACAGAACATCTCGTCATCTGCCACAGGACGACCACACTGCTGCTGTTGCCTGCGTTTGCATGTAATGCCTGTAGTTGTGTGTATGTGGGTCGATGTCTTTATGCGCACGCCTGTGTGTGTGTGTGTGTGTGTGTATTTCTGTAAGCCACTCCGCCAGACATACTGTACACGTGTGCTGCTAATCTCAGTGTCTCTTGGTGTCGATGCTATATCGGACCTATGGCCCTATATGGTTTCTCGCTATAAAGGTTCTTTCTCTGTATAACTGCTCAAGAATAAAATATGTTGACAGGTAATGTCATCTGTTTTTCCACGGGGAGGATGGGTGTCTGTCTCATACAGGACGTCTCCAGCATCCCTGATAAGCCTTATCTTTTCGCAGGACAGTCGCTCTCGGTCTTTGGTAACCTAGCTGCGCGAGTGCCGGAGCAGAGACAGGCGCAGGGCCTTCAGAGCCTTTGCTGCGACTGGAAGGAAGATCAGGGGTCATCCAGTAAAAACATTCCCATGTTGCTGCACCTCCCCCCCCCCCCAGCCCTCATCCCTGCCAGAAACTTCCCGACAGACTACAGTAAGGGAGGAGGGACAAAAAAAAAAAAAAGCTTCTGAGCGAAATGCAGGTTATTTTTTTTTAGAGTAAGTAAAGGGGCAGTCACCGAAATCTATTTTCAATTGGACGTTACCGAGGCACTGCATGAGTTTTGCGGAAAAAAATATAGGACCTACAATTAGGCTTGAGTTAGAGAGAACGCAAGTCTGTGTTGCATGTTTGTATTCATTTGACTCTCCATGGGATTAGCAGGCTAAACATTCTGCCACGGGCTGAAATTCTGCAAGTGCAACAAGGAGTACAGGGTTAAGTTTAATGTTTCTCTTTTTTGCCATTTTTCCCTTTATTGGACAGTTTAACAGTGAGGAGGCAGACAGGAAATAGGGAGTGAGAGGGTGTTTTAGGATAACGTTTTCAAAAGATGTACCTTTTTAAACCAAGGCACACAATTCTGACCATTTCAAGTCTCATTTTTGGAAAAAAAAAAAAAAAAGTTTCAAACAACCGAAACTCTGTATTGCAATTACGGCTTCTTGAAGTAAACACTCTACTGATATGTTTAACATTTGCTTTGTTTACATGCACACTAATATTCCACAATTTTCCCAGATGTGACAATATTCCAAATTCCGTATGGGTCATGTAAACAGCTAGTTTCATTTTAACATTCAAAATTAGGGCTTTTTACAAGGTTTGAACGTTCCGACTACGAAATATGAAATATGGCCAAATCATTCCAGTTTTAGGAACGTTCTGAACATGTACACACCACAATTGTACAAAATATACATATCGGTTGGGGTTTGCAGCAGTTTTTGACGCTCAGCCTCAGGCCTGTTCACTGTCAGCTATGTGCATTGTCATGGATGCGGTGTGCACAAACCATCTAATCATCATGTTTGTAAGGCCTGGTTAGGGATGCAGGCACAAAAAAAATGCAAACAGCTTAGCAGGAATATTGTCTTTATCAGAATAAGGGCGAAAACCTGAATATTTGAGTCAGTGTGAAAAGTGTTTCATATCAGTTTGTAGAGGTGAATGAGCCCTTTGCTACGGACTGTTTCCTTCTCTGTGTTGATAACTTTACAATGTTATTTTTATTTATTTTGAGTGATTTTAACTTGTACAAAATAATTAGAACTTTGTGCAAACAAACACTCCTGCACACATAGCTCACTAAGAATACACACGCCGGTGATGTCACGTATTGACCACATCCATGTCTTAATCTACGGTTAACGCAGTCTTGATTCCTGGGTTGCCTGCCAGAGAATATACACTCTATATATACATAATAAGAGAGAGAGAGAGAAAAAAAAACAGTTGCAAAATCAGAACCACAGAGGAGGCCCCTATATGTTGACATACAGACAAGATGACTGTATAGGACCGCCTGCGTGGTTTGTTGTAATTCTTTTTTTTTCTTTCTCTTCAAGATCCAAGACTCTATCCAAACATACTTGAGTCTGACGCACCACTGTGATGCAGTGAGGGCCCTGCTGGGGGAACAATACAGGCCTGCCTTCCTGACCTCTCTGTCTAACAGATCCTACAGACATACAATGACTGCCTTAATTACCAGCCTCCATTCCCACCACTTGGGCTTTCCCCAATGGTGCCCATTCAGAACCGCAGTCTCTCCCTAAGGTGCCCATTCAAGCACAACACAAAGCCAGCAGTGTCAGTCCCTGATCTCTTGACACCAAATCCAGTCCTGTGTGCCAGCACTTGCAGCCTCACAGTGTCCCTGCCTGTCCGTCTGGTTGTCCGTCCCCTCGGTCCGTCTGCCTCGCATCGCGGAAGAATCTCTGTTGTCCACATGCGACAAGGATCGGTGCCGCTACGAGAAGCGATTAGTTCGACCACATAGCGATCAGCCAGAGGAGATAAGCACGAAAGTTGCCGGTCTGATGTGGATGCCTGAGTCTGGTGCTGGTTTGGTGTGTGGAACTCAAATCCATTCTCAACCCTTTTCCCTTCTCTACCTGCCTGAGCTCGCCAGTGAGTGACAGCGGGAAAAGAAACGTTTATGGTGACTGTCAGGGTGTGGAAATTCACGTAAACACTCCATGTAAAGTGTCTTAATCAGATTAAACTCCAGTTAGCTGTTAAGTTTGTTCAGCGCTATGAGAAATAAATAAGATCTACAATTAAATCGTCCAAACCCAAATAGATACATATAGGGATGAAAACAACCACTATTGTTTTAATTATGGATCCATCACAAAATCACATCCTCAAATTGCTTATGAAACACAACCTACAGTTCAAATCTCAAATATAGACAATTTCACTAAGTTAAAGACCAGGAAATGCCCCAAATTGTCAAATTTTGAAAAAAAAATGAAAGCATTAAAGATTGCCATTTTTGTTAAAACTCTAAAATCAATTATCAAGTAGTGAAAACTGTCTATATGATAATGTGCAGTATATAGTATGTTTGTCAGTTGTCCAAAGTGGCTGACAATACTGATGTGATGATATGTGATTTACCAGAGGGGGTTCCATTCGAAAAACATAAGCATTCAGCATGAGCTATCGAAACCCTTTTGGCCCTGGTTGTGCTAAACAGGACATCATGCTGTAGTGAAAATCTGACCTCGGACCCTCCGGTCCCTCCCTCCTCACTCAGTGAAAGGCTGACCATCCTGTTCTAGTTCCTGAGGCCTCACTGTGCGGCCGCTGAAACCCAAAGAGCCGAAGAGTTGTATCTGTTCAAGTGATTTATCGTCATTCTTTAGTGTGATTCATGTTCTAACATCCCGACAGATTCTAGATGTTTTGGCTTTCAAGTGGAAATAGAAGGTAACATTTGTGAAGGGTGAGTGCTGAGGGGCTATAAAAGGAAAGTAAAAGCAGTAGAATATAAAGAGACTGGAACCGAAAATGAGCAGTGACCTGGTTTCTCATGCTGCAAAGACAAGCTTACATACAGTAAAGCAATGTGACGAGCAACCGGCCCAAACTCATTTTTTGTTTATTTTCTTTTATTAACTCCAGCCTTCATTCCACAGTGCTGGCTCAGCGGTGTGACAGGAAAGAGATTCATATAAGCGGGATTATATAAGAAACTCCGCAAAATAAATAGAGTCGTCCAAGCAAAACAATACACCCCAGTCTGAGTGGGGAAGGAGGGACTTACTGTCAGCTTAGCTTCACCTAAAACAAGCTCAAGTGTGTGTTTTAATTTTGGTTAAGCTGACAGTAAGTCGGTCCGTGGCATGTTGTGTCTTTATACAGATTTCTCCTGATGCAGTTCGGAGCTTCCGTTGTCATTTCACCACATTTAATCGCTCAATCAGAGAGCAGCTACAGGTTTACCTGACTTATAGTAAATGTAACAGTGTGCCGCCTCCCAGAGATGGGGTTAGAGGTGTCACGGTTACCAAAACAGGAAGTGGTGTGACTGTTGCCTCAGCAAAATCTGAGAGGAAGAATGGGATTTCTGTACAGAACACAAACCAGCTGGCAGGAAACCGCACTTTTATCATGCTTTTGACTTTGATTTCCTTTCGGGGGAAGTGCCTTCACTCCCCCTATTTGCTGTCTCTCGGCTCTTGCGCTCCACTCAGTCTTTCAGACGATACCATCCCCGTGTCTGACACAGATAAACTCAATAGTGCTCCATGACATGACGGCGACATGCTCAAACTGCCTCAACAAATAACTGCAGCCATGACAGGACTGGCCCCCAGGGTGGAGAGATCACGGGGGCAAAATGTGAAGCATTCTCTAATGACAAATGCTGAAGTGTGACTGCGGCGTTGAAAGACTGTTTATCGACAGGGCCGACAAACTGCGGGAGGCGTCCGAAGAGAAGCAGACTGAAACAAAGACAAGAATACAGAAAACAGCTGGTGGAGGCAGAGGAAGATGTAAATACTCGATTCCCCTACAGATGTATCCCAGCGAAGGCAGGAGGTTGGTTAAATAGAGATTAGGAAATTTAAAGGACAGATGTAGGATCTATGTTCCCTCTCCTCCCAGGAACATTAGCCTCCAGGGGACGGCTAACGTTTCCAGCTACATTAAACCCACATAATCTGTTGAACTATTGAATAATCAGCGCTGAAGTAACTATCAAAGAGGGCTAGCGAGCTATTTCAGAGAGTTTAACAGCATGTTTCCAATACGAGAGTTGACAACTGTTTTGCCAGAGGCTGAATGTGGGATTGAAGCTGCACACAGGAATATTAAACTGGACTTGAGATGCAGGAATTCTTTTGTCGAATGCATAATGCGGATTTTACAGGAAGCTACAGAGTAGGTTGTGGAGCAAAGTGTTGGTTTAAAATGGCCTTGGTGAAGTGGATAAGACAGCTCTTTCCTCAGTCAGCCACAAGCAAGCCCCCTAAACTGGTTCTGATTAACTGTTAGATCTGAAACAGTAAACACAGAGGGAGCACGCCAGATCTGAGTGTGGTAACCCACCCGCCATCTCAAGAAACTCTATATTAGGGATGGGCCGATCATCAGGGCCCATAATCAGAATCATTTTCCCGATTCATTATCAGTTTTCAGTGTTTTTTGTGTCCCACTGGGAGTTGAATAAACTCACACCTCTGTGGTCTCACTCAATTTCCTGCCCACCATTTCATCCGATTGATTCAACATTAGTAATGGCCTCTGAATCTGGAATGTAAATAGTGACTAAAGTTTTAAATTAATGTAGTGGAGTGGAACTATAAGGTGGCAGAGAATGGAAATACTTTATAAGTACCTCAAAATTGCACTTGCGGTGTGTGAGTAAACTCTACTCTGTCGTTTAAAGTACTCAAATGTCATACTTGAGTAAAAGTAAAGATATTGTGTTAGAATGATTTTAAAGTCACCCTTATGAATGTTACTTGCGGAAAAGGAACATCAGCATTTTTCTGAATTCATCTGTGCCGTACTCAAGTACAGTACTTGAGAAATACATTCCATCACTGGTTATTAAAAATGTTTACACCTAGATAACTGATTACTTTTATTGCAATCGTCTGTGTCTTCCAAATATCAGTTATTAGTCACCTTGGTTACGAATAATTGGTATCAGCATCGGCATAAGGAAAAACATATCAGTCAATAACTAATTAGTATGAAATAAAAACTGTAAAATATTTCGTGGTGCTTCAAGCATTTTCTGTTTGATAAATGTGCGCATCTTTAATTGCATGCATAATTTTCTCCAAAGTTTTTGGCTAAGTCTATTTGTTCCCTCAAGAGACTGGAGCAAATGCTGTTTATTCTAGTCGACGTCCCCTGAAATCTTGCCCTGAATAAATCTGACAGAGAAAAGGTAGAGTAATTGCCAGCTGAAAAGGCGGAACACATCTACAGGCCTCGACCTGATTCAATTAAGCCATTACACATCAGGAAATTGGGTGTTGCCCACACAGGTCTGAAACTGTTTTCCGAGACTGGAGCGCACGGAGGGAGCGCTCTGAGGAGATGTAGCACCGGCAAATTACAAACTCGCAATGTGTATTTGACACATTATCCGCCGTCGCCTGGTACAAAAACAAACCCAAACATTAAAACACAATTATCCCAGCGTGACTGCCAACCGGCTCGGAAAAAGAAAAGGATCGCTGCTCCGTCAAAAGCAAACACTGCAAAGATTTCAAACCAAATAGTCAGAACAACAACCACCACAGATGCTTGTTGTTTTAGACAAAGTGGGCCGCAGTAATGACAAGTCATTAAGTTTCACAACACAACCGAAGGGAGAAGCACACAGTTTGGTAAGTCGCACATTACTCAAAGTGTGAGCCGCCTCTGGTGTGAAGAGGCCGTCCCTTCGCGACTCGCCTCAGGTCTCAGGTGTCGACACTGTTATGGGAGATTATGGCGACCATTTGTCACAAAGGACAATCACCGTCGCGTGAGGTGTGAGGTCCCCTCGCGGTAACTGGCATATGGTCACAGGCACGGATCACATGCATGCTGGAGGAGATACAGGCATGACCATTTCACAGGCTCGACTGAAAGACAGTGGGATCAGGGTGAGAGGAAGGACCGGCACTTGTACTCAAACAGGAAGCAGAGTACAGTAACTTGTCAGCATATGTCTCCCACGGGACACATTTTGATCCACTCACTGTAAATGCCATGTGAAGTCAGATATCACTAAGATACAGAAAAAAATTCCATGATACTATATATACATACATTCTGTCACCACAACTGAACAAAAGCCACATTCTGCTGCTGCATAAAGACCCGCTCTGTATGTGGATCAATGAGCTGCATGTGTTTCTGATCAACACACTGACGCTTCTTTTCTTTCTGGTCTGCTCCTCATTTCCAGATGTGTAAATAAAGAACATTCCAGTGCAGTCGTTGGATCAAAGTATTATTAATTATTATTATTTATGTCACAGCTTTCCAAAAAACACTAATTTGTACACCATCACTGGCTGTTTCATCTGTATTTATTTATGCTATAAACACAATGGAAAATATGACATAACATAGACAAAGTTTTCTTTGCTACAGTTTTACTTAAAGTAGAGGTTCAGCATTTTGGGAGATATGCAGAGTTGTAGCAGAGGGTTAGGCAAGAAGATTGATAAGTTATATATTTTACTAAAATAAGTATTAAATACCTCTATTTTCAAATAGTAATTTCTGATCAAGAGTGTTTGGTTAGTATACCGATGTCTCTTCTCCCTCCTGCTTATGCAATCAAAGACAAAAACAAATCTTCAGATATCCCCGCCCACTTTATGCAATCGGGACAGAGAACTCCATAAAAGGGGCGGTCCTATCTGCCCCTGAGTGCAGGGGGAGGGGGATTGCTAATTGCAAAATGGACTGGTAGTTAGCTAAAAGGACAACAATTCTTACAGCAGTTAGGTTTGCGATTACAGGCAGCAGCCGGTTAGCTTAGCTTAGCACAACAACTGGAAACAAGGGGAAGACCCTGAAAAGCTTAGTTATCGCAACTTAACATGTTATATCTCATTGTTGAAATTCATTGAAATATATTAACAAATAAATAATCTTCTCATCCAGCTCACGGAAAGGATGCAAGCAGGTGTACTTCCCAAATATCAAACTCTTGTTAAAAATGCCCTAAAAACTTATTTTCTCAATCGACTCTTCTTACTGTTTTTTAGTTTTTTTAGTTTTTTGGAATCGTCAGGTTAATTGCCAGGTAGGTTCATATCCAGATAAATTGCCTTGATGTTGGTGGCGCATTACAATAAATACAGTAGATAATTAATATAAAGATAAAAAAGGAAGTACTGTAACTCAAGTAGCATAAATATGAAATATAAAATGGATGATAAAATACGAAGAATACAGAATATGTTATTCAAAGAGCTATTTTGAACAGTGATGTGCAGAGTATTCACCAGGAAATGTGCAAAAGTGTGCAGTGTGCTGATAAAAGATATCTGAAAGCTGCCAAATCTTTGCATCTCTTTGCTCCAGCCAGGATCATTTGAATCAAAATGAGATGACAGTTGTGGGGCCGTTCAGATGAACAGATTAGCAGACTTTCGATTTCATTGTCGCACTTCATCAGAAATAGGCAAAGGGTGAAAGTAGCCTTGGATGTCGTGCCAGTCGTTTTTGGCTTCTCAGCTTTTATAGAGATAAGTATTCTACCGGTTTCATAATATCAGACATTTCTCAGAAGAAAAAAAAAAAAACATGCCCAGGGAACTATAATTCTGAGACAGTGAACCGGGGGAATGCAACTCAGGAGTCCACTGTAGCTAAAACACACACATACACACACACAGCAGCAGCAGCAGCAGCCACCCCCACATACCCACAGACCTGCATTCCGGCAAAGACATTTTCCATGAGTTAATCTTTCTACAGGGAGACGTAGCGAGAAGATGTCATTCAATGCATCATTTTGATCACTCAAATCAGGGGCGAGGGCCAACTGTTGAGAGGATTAAGGTTCGCCGAACAGAAACCAAATCATGAGCGCAAGTGGAAGACATCTTGGACGGGGGCCAAAGCGTGGCAGCGAGGGGCATTCTGCTCATAACTGGGGGAGCGACCTCATTTTCCGAATAAAAGCCAGTTTACATAACACCTCTGTCCCCATGACAGGGAGCGCTGGGCAGCTGCTGCCAGGCCTGTGGCTTTCACTCAACTACCCAAGAGTTGCCTGAAAAATTATTCTCCCAGCACAGCCGAGAAGCCTCCTTGGTGTGTTTCCAATGTTAACATGTTATAACAAGAAAATGGGCTTCAATTTCAAGTAATGCATGAAAACGTCTGGTACCGCAACAAGTCAGTTAAAATTAGCAACGGAAGTGGCAGGGAAACCATCAGCGACAGCGACTACATCCTTCATTATATCTCCTTCACCTGCTAAAAAATAGTTTGGGCAGAGGTATGGTGATTTTCAAGGAGCAATTTGAAAGAACTGGCTGCCTCAGTATCATAATCCAACTGCTTACTGCTAAAAGTAGCTTGTTAGCTCAGTTAGCCATGCAGCTAGTTTCTCGATCTATGCCTGTACTGTGAGCTCGGAGCACTGGGGGAGTGTTGGTTGGTTGGAGCTTTGGACCACCTGGAGGAAGAGTATTTCAAGGCCCAAGTGCAGAGGGGAACCGGTGGGGTTAGCACTGGGTGCTGAGAGTTGCACTGGAATAGGCACCGGAACAAGAGTAATGGAACGGAGCCCAGCAGCCTCCTGGTGAGCACAAGACAGGTATTACTAGACATGTGGGTTAAACTAGCTGCTTTACATGCTACCTTCAGCAGACATCTCTTCAACACAGTACAAAGAGGTATTTATTGGTCTTGAAAGTATTATTTTAAGTATGAAGAATGTTTTTAATTCATCAATTTTATATGTGTCGTAAAAAGAATGATCCGATTCACTCAACAGTAATTATACAATTGACACATTTGAGCCTCTTCACGTTCTTATTTCTGAAAATGGTGGTTATTGTCTCTCAATATTTTCTAACTTGCCCAGCCCATCTGTGGCACAAGCTGGTTCCAGCTGAAGTAAATATTAAAAACAGGAGACAAAACACAAGAGTTTCATAAACTGAATAAAACGTTTTTCAAAAAAGTATAAGTGATTTTCTGAAACCACTTGAAACTGAAGTAACTCAGGCAGGTGTAATTAATGCATTTCTTGGGAGGATTAACACAGATTTGATGCTTTAATGAGTATTTACAGCAGCAAGGCTGTTTGGTATTGACTCAGACAAAACCAACAGTGCTTGACCTGTTCATCAGAATGAAGACACGCGTCATAAAAAGTAACACTGCGGTCGAATTCCCTCTGACGCCATGCTCAGGGCGGGATTATGTTACACTACTGTGCTCCAGTGGTAGAAGTTGTATAAATGAAGGAAACCTGACAACCCATTTGCTATCATTAGATAACAGCTAATGCTAACACTCTACTGCTTCCAAGCTAGCCTTGCTGTGTCATAACATCTGGGGCTTTCTTCACTTTCCCATACTTGAGAATGAATTTATGCCTGTCCAATCATATTGCGTAACACATTACAAACAGTAATGTTAGCACGGAGGTTGCTGAATGCTAACATTGGCCGTCGTCTAATGGTAAGCCAACTGAAAGCTACCCTCACCAAAAGTCAATAACAGCACTAGACGACAGAGTAAAACAAGCAGAAGAGCCTGTACATGTCATCAGAATGTGATTTCTCCATGCTGGACCAGGATGACATACTTATCAGCGCTCTGTGAAGCAAGAGCCTCTGTTTTCATTGGCGAGGCACCTCTGGACAGGACAAACTCTTACGAACACATTCATCCTCAAACACATTCCAGGACAAACAGATACCAGAAAGCCAGTGAGAGGAATACAATCAATCACAGCACTGAGCAACGTCGGACCAAAAAAAACAAAAAAAAAGGCGTTTGGCTAACACGTAGGTTGGACTTTCCCGCCATTAGAAACTCATGTTTTCTGTTGCAAGATGTGTGTCACATCTGTTATTCGGGTCCTCGGCTGGTTAGGTAAGGCTCAGCTATCCTTGGCTTAGGCACGCAATGACAGGTGACTGGGCAATAGTGCAAGTGATGTAGCACAAATGGAAGGTAAATTTATGGGGAGAAATAAAGCCCGGAGGAGAGCTAAATAACCGTGATGGTGTTGAGCTGTGTAGGTGCGGAGGCCGTTCGGATGACTGCTGTTTTTTGACTTACTGCTGGCAGTTTAACGAACAGCTGAAATATAAACCAGAGGACGGCTGACTGTGATTTCGAGGCCCGCGCCTGTATGCTAACATCTATAGCGCAACTGATTTCACAGCCTTCAACCGGCCAGTAGGGCTCTGTTCGACAAAGTAACATTTTAACCTTCTCGTTTTTTACAGCGAAGATCAGTTGAAATCCACACGGCATGTGGTTTTACAAATACGTTAACAAACATATTTGATTCTGTATGGCTAAATGCACACCTGCTCCGACGTAGAGAATCGGTGTCACTTGATCGATGCTCACATCAACAACCAATGCGTTACTTAAAAGACAAACCAAAGCAAAAGTTACATGCTGCGTGATATACTATGGCCCAAAATTCCCATCGGGGTTGTCAATAGATGATCTAATTCCCACGCGTCGCAGTTTGGAGCTGTCCAGGAGATATTTCATCAGTTCACGGGTCTTTTACGGACCTCTCGAGACCAGTCATCATATGTCATAAAGCGAGTCAAAGCATTTTAATCTCACATCTGCTCCTCATTACCATTCCATGCAAAAGAAACTCTGGGCTGAGGGTTATAGGCTATTTCACCTCACCCAGGGAGAAAGGGAGAGAAGAAATAGGGGAGAGGCAAAGCAGAGACAGAAAGAGAGACGGGAGATTATTAGGCACCACAAGTCCAACAAAAAAACAACTCCGTGTAAAAATTCCTCAATTTCGGAGGGAAAGTGCCATTGTGCTCCGATCAAAATCAGATCACTTCCAGGCCACAGTCCCAGCCATGAAGTTTACAAGGCTCTATATAACAGCACATGACAGGTCCACCACAGCAATTTCATAGCCCATTCCTTTCTCAACAACTCCTGCAGTCCTCAAAATATCACTTCACTCCCACCATAGCTATTGGACATGAAGACAATATCTGTACATGAACAGGTTTTTCTCTCATCTACATGCAGAAGATGAGTGATTGCACGCCTGTACCAACTTGGGAGTATCAAGAACCAACCAGGCGCTTCGTTACAGAAAAATTATCTGTTGCTGTCAGATTGGAAAAATCACATTTTCCTATATAGAAACAATTCCTAAACTCGTGACTGCATCCTATCATATCTCAAACATCGTATTGTATCATAACGTTTGAAATCTTAAACTGTAAACTCGATAATTCTACTCAACAGACATTCATTTAAGCTTTCATGAGTCAGAGGCATTAATCAAAAATGTTAAGTTAACAACAGGCTAAAATCAATGTTCGCTTCCCCAATAAGCTAACAAAAATGTTAGCTTCTCCAAGATGAGGCTAACATGAAATTTAGGTTTTCCAAAATTCTAACATCTGCGTTAGCTTCTGCAACAGGCTAACATCTGTGTTAGCTTTTGAAACAGGATAACATTTAAGCTTGCTTCTCCAACAGGTTAAACTCTGTGTTAGCTTCTGCAACAGGTTAACACTGATGTTAACTTCTCCAAGAGGCTAACATCAATGTTAGCTTCTCCACAAGACTAACATCAATGTTAGCTTCTCCAATAGGCTGACATCAATGTTAGCTTGTCCCACAGTCTAAAATCTGTGTCAGCTTTTCCAGACAGGTAGCATCAATGTTAGCTTCTCAAACAGGCAAACATCATTGTTGGCTTTTTTCCAAAATGCTAACATCATTGTGAGCTTCTCCAACAGGCCAACATTTGTGATAGCTTCTCCAACAGGTTGATTTCAAAGGTAGTTTCTCCAACAGCTTCTGCAACAGTTTAACACTTATGAAAGTTTTTCCAACAGACTAACACGAATGTTAGCTTTTCCAACAGGCTAACATCTGTGTTAGCTTCTCCAAAAGGTTGACATCAGTGTTAACTTCTCGAAAAGGCTAACGTCTGTGTTAGCTTCTCCAACAGGCTAAAATCAATGTAAGCTTCTCTCACAAGCAAACAACAGCGTCAGTTTCTCCAACAGTTCAGGTTTGAGTCGCCTTTTGATCATAATATATTCAAGTAGAAATAATGACTCGGTAGATGACAGCAGCTGACACCAAATTAGTCACACATTAGCCTAGTGTGCTCATAACCTCAAGGTGGATTCACCACGATGCCCTGCTAATACACCCCTGCACCATAACAGACTGACATGGTGTGAAACCAGAAGGCAGAGGAATGCAACCCTGACTTTGTGGAAAATCTATCTTTGGCCACATGTCAAACAAAGATGGCTGTCACGGTGTTTACACGTGTTTTTTCTTATTTCTTTTAATTCTTGAAAACATACTAGAACAGCTAACATGGCGACCTGATGCAAAGGCACACAGCTTCACCTGAACTCTCCAGCTGGCCCGGGAGGTTTATTTATCTCGGGCTGTAACGGACGGTTGGTCGGTTGGGTTTTCTTGTAGTGTAATGCAGCGGCAGTTAAGATGCACACAAGCACATGTATACACACACTCACACACACATGACTGCAGAAGACAGAGGCCGGCCTGTTTAACAAGTAGGTCAGAGCAGAGCCAAAGAGAGGGAGAGGGAGAGAGAGAGAGAGAGAGAAAGGGGGAGAGAGAAAGACGAGAGACAGGCATGGAGGCTGGAGCGAGGCCTCAGTGCCATCGTCGGCTTGTATGAACCAAAGGATGATACAGTGATGCTGTCACTGCGATGTGAAACACAATGAGTCATCAGATTGACTGTTTGTGTCATCCGAGGACAAGATTATGTAACATGTGCGTGTCACAGGTCTCACCTGAGGGCAGTCTTTGATGTAATGGCCCTTGTTGAAGCACAGGTGGCACAGGTAGTTGGGCGGGGGTCTTTTGTTGGGCTTTCTTGGCTCCGAAGAAAGGGAGAGGTCCGAGAAATGGTCCGTCAGGGAGTTGAGTCCGTCGACGATGTTGTTCAGGGAGCCATAGGGCGACACATTCTTATACACGTTGTTGTTTAAGGCCTGCGGAATGAGAATGACATCACAAGAGGTTCCACTTTAACACAGAGTTCTTCCAGTTGCTCAGCTGAAATGTGTCAAGAATCGCATATTGTGCTCAAGATGCAGGGGAGCGTGCAGGACAACATTACCACATGAATGCTAATCGCTTCAAATATTGCATTTCTGGCCCTGAGTGATAAAAAAAAAAAAAAAAAATGCGGAGATTTAATCAGCAATTTCCGTCGAGGGCTCTCTGTCCTATTTTGTGTTGCGCAAAAATTAAAAAAAAGAAAGAAAGAAAAAAAATGAAGAAAAAAAACCCAAAAATCCCTGCAAGATCATTTCACTCATTAAATTCAGAACATCTGGCGAGAGGCCCAGCTGTGCTCATGAGCTGGAAAAGTACTGAGCATGTCCACAGAGAAAGACAGGACTTTCGCAGAGGATGAGTCATTGTAAACAAGACGGGAGGCATGTTCCCCTCCTCGCCAGCCTGTGGAACATCGGCGATGTCACCACGCACTGTTGGCGGTAAACTAGCCGTGGTCAGTGTTTGTAGTCCGCTCGGAGCCACAGAACGCAGTGTTGCATGCCACAAGGCCCAGTGAATTCATGGAAGATGCCGTCTGAATATTAATAACAGGGGAGAGCGTCGCCTGCAGCCTCTGATTTCCTTTTCTCATTCATGCCTTCCCTCTAGTTTAAACAAAGTCCAGAGAGGACTGTCAGGAATTGACCTCTGGGCTAAATTATGCTGATTTTCGTGCAGATTTGTTTTTTCTCCCTCAGCTGGTCACGTAATTGACCAGCGTGTTAAAGGCACCAGACAAACATCTGCCTTAACACATAAAACGCTTGAGACATCACACTGAAGCAAAAAGCAACAGCGGCGTGATGGACTCCTCCACATCGCTGTCTCTTTCTGAGGTGCAGGGTTTGCATCTGGGAAATGATGTTACTGTTGATGTTAAATGCTGCACAGCCCAGAAAACCTTAGACCTGGCAACCATGACCGGACTTAAAGCCAAATCTTTATCTGCGAGGCTGTAAGGCTGTCTTGCTAACCAGCTCCAGCTTCAAGACGCATGTTCATTTATTACATGTAGCCGTCATAAATCAACCGTTACGGCTCTGTAGTTTCTCAGGTTTTTCCATCTGCATCGGTGACTGTGTTTCGTATTACCTCTCCTGGTGGAAACGTGCCCGTTTGTGTGTGTGTGTGTGTGTGTGTGTGTCCGCCGGACTTAAGATTGAAGTCGCAGATTGTTGAATTGTTTTAACAAATATAAAACAGGAAACTTCGCTTCAGCTGATGCTCCTCACATTTCTTCAGGGTTGGCCCTGAACCATTCCCCCCACCCCCCCCCATCCCCCGACCATCGGCCCCCCGAGGGAAACTGATTTCACACACATCTGCTAATGGCGGGTTGAGACCGTTTGTTTATTTTGTGTGTCTGTGAGAGTGAATGAGTGAGTGAGTGAGAAAGTAAGTGAGGAGAGTGTATATGTTGGTATGTGGTGATGGATGTGTGTGCATTTACCAACACAACGCGGACTACACTGGTGACATCTGTCGCAGATTCGTGACAGTTTTGACAGGTCCAGAGACGAGGCGTCACTCTGCAGGGGGGCCAATCCTGCACCGCTATGTTTCAACCAGGCCTGTGGTGTGTGGTTGAAACTCTTAAGGTGACGGATTTGAGGTAGAACAGATCCTACAGAGTGTTTGATTAGCTCAAAGTGGTGGTCGACAGATTATCAGGGCCGATATTCAACCTTTTTTTCCCCCCATTATCAGTATTTATGTTTTTTGTCTGATCAAATAAATCAATTTGAATAAATGCGCCACTTTGCCACTGACTGCATTCTTACCACTAACTCACTCAGTGTCCCGCCCACAACACTTTCTGATTGGTTGCACGTCACAAGCAGTAGCCTATCAGCACGGGGTATTCTGCATTCTGCAAAATAACTAAGTAATGTAAGTCATCACATACATGGAGTGGAGTGGAAGTATAAAGTAGCAGAAAAAAAAGGGAAATCTGAAGTGAAGTACCTCATATTTGCTTAAAGAAAAAAAAAAAATTCCATCGCCGGTTACTCTAAATCTTGACACTAAAATCTTTATTTTTACTGCAAATGCACTTTAGTTCCAAATATTGTTTATCAGTCTACTTTATAACTGACAATCAGTATCGGCTGTGTTATAAATGTTCAAAAAAATCAATGTACATGTCCGCTTAGTGATTAGCCTCTAGAATTCACACCGAGCAGTCTGCAGATGTGACTGAGGTCGGCATGCTCAAATCGACCGCAGAATTGTGAATTTATCACTATTTCACTTTAAGCAGACTGTTGTGTGATCCCTTAGTGCAAAAACAACCACATTTTGCATTACTCAGCTCATCAGCAAATCTCTGCAGTGGTTTATTTGACTTGGCTTATTTCCCCCCCCACCCCCCCACCCTTTAAACCGTTTCCAGACTGTATGTGCTCAGTTTGAAGCACTTCATACTCGTGCGTATTGAATGGCATTACACAATTGCGTGTAATGTGCAATATGCACACCCAATTTTCAGAGGACTGTTTCATGTTAAATGACTTCAAAAGGCCTCTATGGTTACCGCCATAATAATGGACACCGGCTCTCTGGATGGTGTACCTCCGCTACTTTGTGTTTCCAAGGGTTTCCAAACACATACAGTCACACACATCTGAGAGCGTCTCCTGCAGTGTAATCAACACGCCGTATGTTTTTTTAAACTAACCATTTGACCCGCAGCGTGCGATTATTTTCTCTGTGTGTGCTGGATGTACGCACGTATGTCTGTGTTTGTGGGTGAGGGTGAGGTTGAGGGGTTTGTGTGTGTGTGTGTGTGTGTGTGTGTGTGTGTCCCTTTTGCACCGTATGGCCTGCAGTATCGAGTTTGCACCCTGCTGTACATTATCGGCATGTTTGTCCCCTAAAATTACACAGAGCTACAGAAATAGACAATATGTAAACACGGATTGATTTTGTTTGCACAACCAGGGGCTATTTGAGGAAGCCAGGGACGGCAGACCTCAGCAGGAGGCTGCAGTGGCCGGCTCTCTCCAGACTGAGGCGTGCAGGGGAATCTATTTCCACTCATCCCTCTTTACATGCTCGATTAAAACACATTTTGACCTTTAATTTGACCATCACTCATCAGTATGCTGACAACAGACTTATTTGCCCCCCTTTTTTTTTTTTTTAATGACCTGACAGGGAAAAGGAACTGTCTATTTGATATTTAGCTATTTGTGTATCTACTAAGGGTCTGACTTGCTATATAAAGCTTAAACAAACTTACCAGAATTTAAAACATCTTTCTCCCCCCAGAAAAACATTCCATATTCCTGAACTCAGAGTACTCACCAGTGAGTTTACAGTGACATCGTGACACTATTCTGGTGCACTGATTACATCCTGTATCCTACAACCATGATATCCCTACAGTCATTTCTCTTGGGCTGACAGTTTTGCAGTCCTCTATCATTTACAGTGGTCTTTATTGCCTACTTCTATAAAAGTTCATATGAGTTTGGACAACTTGATAATACAAGTGTTTTCCAACAGCATCCACAGGGCTGATCACCTAAAACACAGACTGAGTAAGAGTATTTGACTCAGTTATTGTGCTTATTAGAAAGATCATGGCGGGTGTGTGCATCCTACCAGAATAGCCCATGCTGTACATGCTAAAAAATTTGGTGCACAGACGCGCAGCAGCCCAGCAGATCATCAGCCGGCCCTGTCTCTGACTGTACACTACTGCTCTCTGTAACACTCCACATATATATGTGTGTGTGTGTGTGCGTGTGCGTGTGTGCCATCTTTCACCTCGTTCCGCTGCAGCTGAAAGAAGTTGTTGAGATAGTTGGAGTTGAGGGAAGAGCTCAGGTCCGCCGCTGCGGGAGTCTTGCTGAAATTGAGATCCGGGTGGGAAGAGTTGGGCTCGGGTCGGAACGCGTCAAAGGCGCTGGTCTGGTGGGGGTCTTGCAAAGAGAGATAGACCCAGTTGAGGAGCTGCGCGGGCTGGTACACGGAGGCACTCGTGTCTATGGCAGACAGCAAGCTCATCTTTCAATTCAAATGGCTGAACTGGATTTTCCACCGCTGATTCTTGGACTGGTCTCAACTCTTCTGCCGTCTTACTTTTCGTTCCCCGCACCCCGGCAGATGGCAAGTGCTCCTTCTTTCTTGCCGTAAAGGGCCCTGGCTGTCCTCCTCACGCCGGGAGCCTCGTCCCAGTTAGATGTTACTCAAAAGTCATTGCGCTAACATGTCAGTATAAAAAGTTTTCCCCTGCTCCCCATGGTCCGCTATCTGCCTTTATTGCAGCGGGGCAGAGAGAGGCGCTTTGAATATGCAATGAGGACGGCTCTGCGTCACCGAGGACGCAGGCCAATCAGCGTCTGGTCGGAATGAATATTCATCGCAGCCATACTGGATGAGACAAACGGTTCATCTGCCTTCTCTCACTCTTCAACTAAAGTGTTTACCACCAGTTTGTGTTACAGAATTAAAATAATTTAACACACTGCCTCTGAGCCACATGTTGGTTTTTAGTATTTACTTATTTGTAATATTTATCAGCAACACTTGTTTTGTCTGAAGGTGTTTAAAAGAGGTGTGTGTGGATGTGTGTGTGTGTGTGTGTGTTGGTAAGTGTTTTGTTTGTTCAGGGAAGGAGGTGAGTGGTTGTATTTTACTAACGAAACTCTGGAGAGTCCCAATGTTAAAGGACTATCTGGCTATTAAAGGGTAACTCCACTAATTTTGCACGTTAAACATGTGTTTACAGGTCTTTGGGAGCACTATTGCATGTATGAAAAAAAAATCAGTATAAAGCCTTTTGTAGTTCAGGAGGAATGGTTCAAAAACAAATTATCAAAATCGACACAGAAGAACCAGAGATATTTTTTTATTCCACACAAATGTATTTCCTTTACAAAACCTGCTGCCTACATGACCCACAATGCAATTTAGCCACTGAGTGACATCACTGGAGGCAATTTATCACATGAAATGCAGCTTTATACTACCTCTATACTACATGCTACATATGCAGTAGTGCTCCCAAGACCTGTAAACACAGATTTTTTAAATGTCCTGGTTTTTTTTTTTGTAAAAACACTTTCACGTGTTAAATTGCTGGAGTTTGTTTAAAACAGGACCACAGCTTTCTTCATTCCACATTCTTTTCACAAATGCCATTCAGCTGCCTTCAGCAATATTTCTACATATGTGCATAGAGAAATTAGTTGGATGGTTTGTGTATAATCACCATTTTATAACAGAGGTCATCATATACGTTTATCAGTCAATAAAGTCAGAATGTCCTCACCAGCCCCAGGCCTCTCCTGGGCAATGACACTCCTGCATTAAGCAAGTCTCAGCCCTCAAACCAGCCTGAAGGGGGCATCCCCGGGCCCCGGTATGATATGGACAAAGCTTTAAATATGGTTCCCTCTTGTGGCCAAATCCCTTCACACACACTCACACGGTACAGTTGTGTGATTCCTAACATAATCAATGTGTGAGTGCCTCTTCCTGACAAAGGCAGTTAAGTGACGTGGAAGTAGGTAAAAAAAAATGGTTTTGTTTGTAACCATAAATCACAACCACAGTGAACCCAGTACAAACAAAAACAAGACATACAGTACTGTGAGAAAAGCACACTCATTTCACACTCGTTTCATTCTAGTCTCAAAATATATTTTTTGTCCTTCACAGACTTCACAGATATTATTATTATTATTATTGTTATTATTATTATTATTTGCATATATTATTATATTTTAACAGTCAATATATAGAATATTGAATGAATACATAAATATTCTTATGAAACAGAACTCCCTTTCAAACTAATAAATGTACCATCATGAAGCAAAAGTCCTTTGAAATAAATAAATGTATCAGTATGAAATACAAGTAACTTGAAATAAATACATGTGTCATATGAGAAACAAAAATGTATAATACATACATGTGTCATATGACATACAAAAATGTAAAATAAATACATGTGTCATATGACAAACAAAAATGTGTAATGAATACATGTGTCATATGAAGTAAAAAAAAAAGTATAATGAATACATGTGTCATATGACATACAAAAATGTATAATAAATACATGTGTCATATGACATACAAAAATGTAAAATAAATACATGTGTCATATGACAAACAAAAATGTTTAATGAATACATGTGTCATATGAAGTAAAAAAAAAAAAAGTATAATGAATACATGTGTCATATGACATACAAAAATGTATAATAAATACATGTGTCATATGAAATAAAAGCCTTTGAAATAAATAAATGCATCAGTATGAAATACAAGTCCCCTAAATAAGTGTAAGTTTGTCTTTGGAAAACTGTCCTGTTTAAAAAATAGAAACATATTAATGTATTGAACTACACTGACTAATGTACACATTTCTGTTTAAGTCTATTTTCAGTTATCTAATATTGACGGAAAAAGCAGCCAATATTATGACTATTATTACATTTAATGATGTATTCTTGGCAAATAATAGACAACTCTTCTTAGTATATAAAATTAATTTACTTTACAATGTAATCTGATTGTTAAGACTTCGTAAATGTGTGTGTGTCAGTAAACGCAACATTCATAGGTGGTTTCACTTCAGAGCTTGAAGATAGGCTCACCTGGGCAGGGCGCAGTGTGGATAACCTACCTGTGACATAAAAATACACCTATTGTGACATGTTGGGCAACGTCACATTTTCCAGCACGTAGGTCATTAATGTCCAGTCCCTGCTGTCTTTTGTCTCGGAGTCAGTAGGTATGTGAAAGGCTGCTGTCACGTGATAACAGGACGGCTGTATGTCACTGCGCTCAGACGAGTCAGAGCGATGGGTGGGTTCCCTACATGGAAACTATGAGTCCCACCCACAACACTTAAGTACAGTCAATACAACGACTTGTCAGAGAAACACGGCGTTCAGGAAGAGACTGCAAACGGACTAAAGTAAGTGCTAAAACCAAACAACTACTCAAACATTGCTAGGCTAGAGTAATGAAAGATATGTTAACGAAACGGTAGAAGTTACTATTGGATAAGTGGCGACTGCTTGTTTTACTCTTAATGTTCTCGACGCTGTCGTTAGCCTGCCAACGTCAAAGCAGATTTCCCAGCGCTTTTAGCAAGGCTATAAAAATACTCGTGTAGCCTGATTTTGCTGCTTGAGTTATGCTCGATTATGTCGGGTTAGCTAGCAGGCTAAGTTCCGGGAGAAAGGCAGAGGTAGTTTGGTTGACCCAGCTGATAAGCCACACTATGTAAAATTAATGGGATTAGGAAGCAGCGCTAATTTCTCTCGTTTCCTAATGGAGACTTGTACAGGCCTGAAGCTGCCGTGTACAGGATTAGCAAGCCTACTGTCCGAAATGAAACTAACGTTACTCCCCGTGTTAATGAAAAGCTAAATATGTGTTTGCTGATGATTTACATAATCTGTTGAGCATATCATGCAGTTTGGCCGCAATTATCATAGTTTTAAAGCGAGGGAGCTGACACACCTAGCGTCCTGAAACAACATGAAGCCAGGACATTGACTTAAAGATTAGCTAATAGCGCCTATACAACGCATTGTGAGGTTGTCATTCCAACCTATTGATAATCAGAAGACGAGATCTTATCTAAGCAAATACGAATGTGCAACGGTGTTAGGTTTCGCAGCTGTGCATTATGGTTTTGTCAAGTCACAGACTTCTCACAGTTTGATGTGTGAAAGCAATTATACGAGATATGTTTCAACCTGAACTGTAAAGCCCCTGAGGTAGACAAACCACATTTGTTCTGACCGTTAGAGAAGTGTTTCACCATGTCTCTTTCTACAGCATCTACTGCGGTACCACAGCAGGAGGAAGTGTATGAGAGGTTAAACTTATTTACTTTAGTCTGACCTGTGACTCGATGATCTTTGCCTACAAAAATGGAGAGTCATGGTTTCACAGCGTAGCTCTCTTTCCTGTGTGCTTATTCAAACACAGCAGCATCTATAAAATGCAAAGCAGAGAAGACCGTTCCATTCATGTCCACTGAGGTCAGTTTTACCATGGAACAAGAGGGCCTGTCGGAAACACAGGCTTTTCATACTGAAGCAAAACCATAATGAAAGTTTCCTCACCACCCCACCACTCGGCTAAGAATGTCTTTGATCCATCTGCCCAGGAATGAAAAGTTTGCCCTTCATTAGATCGCAGTGTGACACTCATTGCTGCATTCAAAAGCAAAGGCTGTAAGCAGATGGTGCATTTAAGGCACTTCATTAAGTCAAGGAACGTGACCTGTGAAGCAGACTAGGATTGTATCCAGTAAAACCAATAACTGTGTAACTATTGTAAGTGAGATTTACATTTTTCAATGCAGGCGTACAGTGTAAATACACCAGTTCTCTCAGTTCAATTCAAATAGGTTAATGTCAGTGAAGAATTTTGCCCGGTGGAAAGGCTGGGTAGGGTAGGGAAAGGTTTACTACTGTTTTCAGCTTCCTTGTTGCTATGTCAATGCATTCAATGGGCCTTAAGGGTGCCATTAAGGGTGCAGAATTCTTTCTTTTCATTGTCTTCACCAGATGTTAATTTTTGAAATGCTATACAAGATGATTCTTAACATTTCAGTCACAGTTCTTGTCTACCAGCATATTGATTAACGGACCTGTTTTATTTTTACAGCCATGAGCTACCCAGGATACCCCCAGCAGGGAGGCGGATACCCTCCACAGCCCGGTGCTTACCCTTCACAACCTGGTGGTTACCCACCTCAGCCTGGTTACCCTCCCCAGGCTGGAGGCTATACGCAGCAGCCAAGCGGCTACCCTCCTCAACCTGGTGGCTATCCTCCACAGGCTGGTGGCTATCCTCCGCAGGCAGGAGGCTATCCACCACAAGCAGGAGGCTATCCACCACAGGCAGGAGGCTATCCACCACAGGCTGGAGGCTACCCACCGGCACCACCAACCGGTAAGCCATCGCACCACACTATTAATGGTACAGTTTTCAATTTGGGAAATGTGCTAATTTGCTCACTTGCCGAAAGATAGATGAGAAGATTGATACTACAATGTCTGTAAGGTGAATATGAAGCCTACCATCAGCAGCCGGTTAGCTTATTTTAACATGAAAACTAAAGGCATGGGGAAACAACTAGCCTGGCTGTCAGAAACTTAGAAAATGTGCCTACCAGCATCACCTGTCCAGCTCCTTAATGAATGCATTGTATCTAGGTCGGTGTATAAATGGCACATTTTGGTTTATCATTGTGCTGAACTCTTTCTTGGACGGATGCAGTGACCTCCTGGAGTCCTATCATCATTAACACACTTCAGGTTTTTTTTTGTTTTTTTCTGTGGATAAACAAATAAGATGTACCATGCCAATCAGTTCACCTTTGAATTGCTGGTAGGCAGATTTTGCTGCCTTTTAGACAGAGCCAGGCAAGCTGTTTCCCTGTTTCCAGCCTTGATGCTAAGCCAAGCTAACAAGCTGTTGGTTTTAGCTGTCATATTTATATTGCAGATGTGAGTTAACTTTTGTTCTGAATTGGTGCTATAAGAATAAAATTGAAAGTGGCAGAAGAAAGTTAGCAAATTCAGAGCAATAATCTGTTGTAGTACCTTAGTTGTTATGGTAGGACATATTACCAAAAATATCTACTTTCTCATCTAGCACAGACAGTGACAAGATCAACACATAAGATGATTCTTATGTGAGTTGAAGTAAAACAGTGTGCCATGGTCAGGGTATTCTGCTGCCTAGTTTAGAAATAGTGAGTCACAAATGTCGTGTTTGTAGGCAACGCGGATCATGAGACTTATAGTTGAGAGTGGAATTTCTTTCCCTCAAAAACAAACAAACCCCTGCTGTTGCTAAGAGATGTAGGTCCCACAGTCCATCTTTCTCATAGTACTCCCTTTCTCTGTCCAGCACTCTTCCACCTTCATGTCAACTAGTTGGAAAGTGAGAAAAAGGAAGAAGGGTCATTCCTGTCTCAGACTAAAATTCTCAATTCTGTCAGATAGCACAGTAAGTCCGCAACATTTCTGATTAGCTTTATCTTTGTTGTCTGCTGCAGGCAGCTGGGGAGGTGGCCCTACTGGTGGATATCCCTCCATTGGTCTTGACAGCATGTCCAACCCTGGATACAATGCTGGCATGGTAAGTTTAGCCTAGAAATATCCCCATTATGTACACCCAGAAAAATCTTAATACAAATATAATGAAACATCATCAGATTAATACGTTGAATATTCCAGTTATAATGAGTTACATAGCCATTCACCGACTGTCTCATCCTGTAACTTTACGGTAAGACTTTTCCAAAGTCCGAATCCTAAAAACCCTCAGCATCGCCATTTGCTTTTTCATCTTCTCCTTCTAGGTCTTTTGCATGAGAAAAATAGTCACATACTTCATTCTTGTGCACGCTTCTTCAATCTGAGGCAGTTTTTCCCCCTCCTTTACTTTCCTGAGTCATTGTGTTGTCTATGTTGTATTCTCATGTGTGTTGTCAGATGTATACATTTCCACCCTCTAATATAGCATGGCCACACTTTATTTGGATAAATATTACGTGTATTGTAACTAGAAAATGTTCAAAACATCTGGGACATGAACTTCAGCTGCTCCTCTGTCGTTATTTCCAGAATTGGGGAAATAACATGGGAAAATGTTTCAGCTTTGATCAATGCCATGAATCAATCAAAAAGGAAAAATGAATTACAATCCAAAAAAGGTGTGACTAGCTATCTTTGCTTTGCATTAATTAATCTACAAAGCATCTGTGCACATACTATGACATGCCAATCTTTTCAAATCACAGGCCTGTCAGATCCCTGCAGGCATGGGGGGGTTTACTCCAAACCCATCCATGTTGGCCCAAGCGCCTGGGGGGTACCCACCTGCCCCTCAGCCTGGCGGGTATGGTGCCCCCTTCGCTAACCAACAGTCATATGGCCTGTACCCACAGCCCCAAGGCCCCGGAATGGGATACCCCGGCCAGCCAATGCCTGGATACCCCCGTGCACCATCACCCAATCCTCAAATGGCTGGTTTTGGATCAGCCCCATCACCCAACGCACCCATGGCTGGTGGTTACGGAGGAGGACCAGCACCCATGCAAGGATACCCACAGGTCCCTTCACCCAATCCGTCCATGCCAGCTTACGGAGGAGGAGGAGCCATGCCAGTAGCTCCAGCAATCAATGTAATATAAAAATGTACTATACCGGAATTATTTTTTGAATGTATTGGTTAAAATGATGAAATACTGTCTTCTTATTATGCCTTTCTTCACATCTGCATGTTGTTGAAATAACACTTACGGTGTTGCTCAAATTGCTGTATTGTATTGTCAGAGAGGATTCAGGGGAACAATCAAGGACTTTCCTGGAGCTGACCCACTCAGAGATGCTGAGGTCCTGAGGAAGGCCATGAAGGGCTTCGGTGAGTGCTATTGACTGAGACCTAAAGCACTGTTCTACTCATTATTTTGTTGTTCTTATTTATTTCTGAGCTGTAATGATTCACTGGAATTTGACCATTTGAGAGTATTCCTTTAATTTTCTTCTGTAGTTTTTGCATATAGAAAGATATTTGTCATTTTTAAGAATACATGGAATGCCTTGGATTGGAAGTAAAGACGTGTTCCTTGAACTGTGATATGTGTCTCATCAAACATTGTGGGCTTGTCTGTGCAGGAACTGATGAGCAAGCCATCATCGACTTACTGGGGAGCCGCTCCAACAGGCAGCGTGTGCCTCTGCTCCGATCCTACAAAACTGCCTATGGGAAGGTAACATGTTCATATCTATTTTTGAGTATATACCTTGATAATGTGATACCTGATTACATTTTCCACCAGGGTATCTACATAAAAGAAAATATTTGCAGAACAAATACTAAATATAGAATCCTATGCGGTTCAGTGTGCATTACCTCGCACTGTCTAATAATGACACGCAGAGAACAGGTGTGAGTTCTGCCAGTAAAAATGGAGAGGGGATTGGGTGTCCTCAGAGCTCATTATAGCTGTGTCGCAGAGCCTCTTGCAGAACGTTTTTCACAGCAGCAGTTGATGATGGTTTTGAGTTATTCCAAGCATGTTTCCATTTTCAGGATCTGGTTAAGGATCTGCATTCAGAACTGTCTGGAGACTTTAGGAAGCTTGTCATGGCAACTTTGAAGACCCCAGCTGAGTTTGATGCCTATGAGCTCAACAATGCCATAAAGGTAAAGACTGATTTATAGTCCTGGTTATTGTGCTTCATATAATGAAAAATGTTCTTTGCTTAAAAAAAAAGTTACGTTATTATAAAGAAATGCATTAGTTCTAGGTCTGAATTAAGGTTCATTAAACACAAACAAACAGGATGGAGAGGATGAAGTTGTCAGGTTGTCTTTGTTCTCCTTCCTGACAGGGTGCCGGAACCGATGAAGCCTGTCTGATAGAGATCCTGTCTTCTCGTTCCAACGCTGAAATCAAGGAGATCAACCGTATTTACAAACAAGGTGAGATGCCTCGGGGTGGCTAATGCACTGCTTTCCCTCTACTGTTCTCTTCTCCTCTATCACACAGCATCAAAAGAGTGTGGAAATGGTTTTATGAAGTAGATAAGCTTAGAGTTTGTGGATTTGGATGTCACCATGATGTTAATTCAGATGGTATGGCTAGTTATCTGACACACATAGAGTTCTTTAATACGAGCGCAAGAAACTAAAACCAAGGTTTCATAACTGCAACTACAGAAAGGCTTTTGATCAACTATTTTTAAAAAATAAAAATAAAGATTTCTTTAGTGTTATTTGCGAATTCTTTTTATGCTTATTGTTTATCAACACTATCCTAATGTCCTTTTACCCAGTAATTGGGGTTACCTACCTACAGCATGTCGGTGCCTTATGATTGAAATGCAGTGGAACAGTCTTTTCTTAAGAACAAAATATTCAGATTAGAAAAAATATTGATTATCAGCCTTCAAAATATCTCTTGTTTGTACCCATGTATTTGTGTGTGGCCTTTTTTTTAGTTTTTTTGTTTATACAATTCATTGTATTCCATTTCAGATTACAAGAAGACACTGGAGAGTGCAATTAGTGGGGATACCTCAGGCCACTTCCGAAGGCTTCTGATCTCCCTCGCCCAGGTACAGATATGATGCACCTTAATTATCTGCATACCTCTCTCGTCTTGGCAACTATTTTCAGATTTGATTTTGAATATGCTTTTCTTTTTTTTTGTAGGGTAATCGTGACGAACGAGAAGCTGTTGACATCTCTCTGGCTAAACAAGATGCCCAGGTACAGTCTGCTTCATTTTCTTTGGTCGTTTTTATGTTGTTAATTACCTGACCTAAAGACGTGTTGATATGTATACATTGCTCCTCTCCATATAGGCCCTGTATGCTGCAGGAGAAAATAAGCTGGGGACAGATGAGTCCAAGTTTAATGCCATTTTGTGTGCCAGGAGCAAACCCCATCTCAGAACAGGTATTCTTTATGTTTACACACATATGATTAACCAATTAGATGTACCAAGTTCTGCTAGCTGTTGTTGTCATACTGAGGGTGTGTGTATGTGTCTGTGTGTGATCGTGTGTGTAGTGTTTCTTGAGTACCAGAAAATGTGTGGCAGAGATATCGAGAAGAGCATCGGCAGGGAGATGTCCGGAGACCTGGAGAGTGGCATGCTGGCAGTGGGTAAGAATATGCAGATGCACATGTTCAGGTCTATTCTTAGAATGGCCACACCCATGTATTGTGTGAGTCAGAGTCTTCTCCACATAATTAGTTTGTTACAAGTGTGGAGGCTTTTTCCGCAGTACATGTTTGACGTAACATTTAACCATCAAACATTTTCCACGGTCATTATATTACATAAAGCATTAAAGCTATTTTAGTACACATAGTGCTGGAGGAAGGAGTGCTGTTTATTACTTAATCTTTGTTTTTTCCTTTATTGCCAACATTTCTCAGAGTTATGGTACAGTAAACTGTTTCTAGATGTTTAATTTGAAAACTTCCATTGATCTGCAATTTCATTCAGATTGCGTTTATTGTGAAGTGGTGTGCACTGCAGTGTTGGATGTTTGCCATCGTTCTGTTTCTTGTCACTCATTTTGACAATGCTTTCTTTCTGTTTTCATTGACATCTTTTTTTTTTTTTTTTTTTTAAAGCTGCATTAGTCAATATTTGGCCACTAGGGGGCAGAAAATGCCAAGAACACAGCTCTGAGTTAATATCAGCTTTTATAAAGTTGTTATGACCGACAAATAAGTTGCCTTGCTTAAAGCAAAACAACCTCCTGCCTCTGGCAATTTGGTGGTTTGCTGTAATGTTGATGAAAATACTAAAACTCAACTAGATGCTTAATGTGCTGGCCTCAAACAGGGTTAAAAGATAGTCATTGTTGTCATTTCAAGTCATGAGTGTATCTGCACTAGCATGGCAGTCCACATTGTAGTTTCATTAAATACATTTAATTAGATATGAATTAATGCAGCTTTAATTTGCTTGTTCCCATCCTGCTATATTCCTTCAGTGTGTGCAAAACTTTTCCGATGGCACATAAATATTATTGTATTGTTGTTTCACTCCCTCTCACCTCGTAGTGATACATATTAGAGTGTGTTCTCTGCAACGTGCTGATTAGTATTTTAGTGCTTTGTTTAACTAAAAAGCAAGAACATAAAATAATAAATTAATGTTTACATTGGGCTGGTGATGTAATGAGTATTTTCTCTGTTTCAGTCAAGTGTATTAAGAACACACCTGCCTACTTCGCTGAGAGACTTTACAAGGCCATGAAGGTGAGAAACCCCGTCTTATTGGATAATCATTTTCTATACATTACTACCTTAAAAAAGTGAAGCATAATATTGAATATTTATGTCAACGTGTGTGTGCATGTGCTCAGGGAGCTGGGACTAAAGACACAACCCTGATCCGGATCATGGTCACCCGTTCTGAGGTAGACATGCTGGATATCCGCCAGGAATATGTCAAAAACTACGGCAAGTCGCTGTACACGCACATCTCTGTAAGTATCCTCATTGTGATATACTATAATCAATACAAATAACCCTACAGCCACATTTTAAGTGAGAAATTCACATGATTTTTTTTTTACTTACAGGGAGACACATCAGGAGACTACAAGAAACTCCTGTTGAAGCTCTGTGGGGGCAGTGACTGAAAAGGAGACAGCGTCCACTATGTGATAGAAATATATTTTCTATAAATATCAGTTTAATGCCAAATATATATGCACTATACACAATCTGCAAACCAGCATGCCATGCCAGTGCTCTAAATGCAATGTTTATATACTTTAAAGAACGTCACTAGCGTTACATATTGTCTTTCTTTTTTAAACTGTATGCTGTATGCACACAAAGTTTTATATTTTTTTCACCTGTGATATCTATGCTGGATAAAACAGTTGAACAGATATGGCCATATGATAGATTTGCAATAGATTACATACACATTTTTAGAGCTTTATATTTTTAAGAAATTTTGTTTCAATTTTGCCAATATGATCAGATATCTTATATCTGACACGTTTATCGGCTAATATCCTAATCTTCAGCAATGCTGAATAAAGTATGACATAGAACACATAGCAGCTAAGTACCAAAGTTGTCTTGATAATGTTTGCAATTTGTATCATCTTTTCTATATGCTGTCCACCCATGACTTCTTTTCCTTCATTTTTGTGCTGTTCATTTTTGACGCATTAATTTGTATATCGCATACCTTTCTTTGTACCATGCAGACTCAAGAATCGCATTTCACAAGTTGTTATTTTGTCTTCATGAGTGTCAGAAAATAAACATTTGGAACCCACACTGGGAGTATGTGACAGGATTCATATGTAAAATAGATCAAAATTAGCACAGTACAAGACACATGTTAACAGGCCTTATTTACATAAAGAGTGCCCTCTAAAATAACAGTAAAAGTTATATCTTATGATATCTCTTTACTTGTTCACAAGCAAATGAATCCCTGTGTGAAATACAGATCAGATAACATCTTACATAACGTCTTCCAAAACTGTCATGACCTTCTCATGACTGCCCTGATGCTGTTAGCACTTGTTAGTGGACTTAGTTTGCCAGTAGAGGGCGGTGTTTTCATTGAACCCTTAACATCAACCTCAACAGTGAATTTCAACGAGCAGACCTACTCACAGCTGTGAAGAATATGAATCATTATATGATGGCATCAGATCCATATCCATGGTCACAATTCAGTTTGAATGTATACTTAAAATAAAAAAGAAATGTCTTCATTCTCTTTCATCATTCTCATCATGAAAGTCTCAAGTCAGTGCAGAAAACCAATAGGTAAATCCGCAGCATTTCACTCAGGCAGCACAGATACATAATTCCTGTTTGCCTGAGGAGAGAAAGGTCAGCGTGCGCGGCTGCACATGGAGCTCTCTATGCCTTATTACATCCTGTTGGTTTCACTTAAAATGCTGTTGAACACACTTGACTGTAGAGACATGGCTCTGCGCTCGACTGGCCACAATAATGTGTGTGAGCTAACTGCACAACAATCAATAACTCTGAAAGGGGTTGGATGGTGGTGGAGGGGGGATCCCGTGGAATTAATGGCATCCATAAAGCTGCCTTGGCCACATTAAACAAGTCTAGTATGTCTGCAGTGCTGTCGGAGAGGGGGACCCTTGGGTAACAGCCATGCTGGAGGAAAAATTTCTGGTCACATCATGTTAAAATTGACCAGAAATGACTGAATACGCTCGAGGGCCTTGGATAGATATTGAGATTACAATAACTTGAATTTGAATGAAGATTAAAATTGCGATTTGATTGGTTCTGAGAAGATAATTTAGACATCCTTACAAGAACTTCATGTGGTAATTTCAAAGCGTTTCGGCCCGCATTGTAGTTTTGATATCATTATGATCAAAAACCTCCCATCTGTTGCAGGCATCCAGCTGAAGGCTGTGTAATTCACCGTTAATTAAAAGTCAGCGATTGCCTCATTTAATGACTATTATAACTCCTAATCATTTGGGAATCCTCTCCCAGTGCCTTGAGGTTCGATGTATTGTGGGGAGATGATAGTTTTACATTAAAAGTGTCAGTGTGATGATGAAGGACACCGGCAATGTATTCTCATCGAACATGCTGTCACTTTCCCCTCCTTGAATTGTTCATTTAATACCTTGGGAACACTATCATTGTCATGCATTCTCTCCGGGATGGAGATTAAAGAGATGCGCCACTGCTGAGAATGAATTATGCACAGATGCGGTAAATAAAACATGTCAAATGTGAGTGGATCATAAAGTTATTGTTTTTCCATCCCTTAGCACAGAGAGTGTTCCATTTACTAGATCTCTATTCAAACTGACAACAAAATAAAAAAATCCATATAATGTTCTGTTTCAGACTATTTGGCCAGGATAAATGATGGATATGCTTGCTGACAGGCTCCTCAATAATAGATGAAGCCATTATCTTCCCTGATCCGGGTTGTCTGATAAACAAATCTGTTTAATACTATTTTAGTAAATAATCAGACAGCTAGAAGCGCCACCCCTGTAGTCTAAATAATACACTCGTTCATACCCCCAAGATAAAAGCAATCAGGCCGTCTTTTCTATTCAAACGTGTGTCCTCAGAAGTAGGGTACAGACAACAGCCGTCCAATCCGTGTCAGCTGTGGGGACTCGCTTCCCTTTGATATGAATGAATTGTAATTAATTTTTCATCTAAAGGGGATAGCACATGGTTGCACAAGCTATGGAGCCAGCATGGCAGGCAAACAGAGAGAGAGGGAGTGAGTTGTAGATGTCACAATGAGATTCAGTGCATGCATGAATAAGGTCACGGTTTGAGAGGTATGCCTGCAGACGCCTGCCCCTGTGCCAACAGTCTTTATTCAGCTGTAGACTGGAAGCGGAGTGCATCCGTCATCATCATATCGTGTTTTCACGAAACCTATCCAAATACACATTTCATTTGTCGCCCTAACATATTGCTTGTGTGTTCACATGTGGCTCACTGCCCTCTTCTATCTTATCTAACACACAGATGCGGTACATACTGAGATTGGTTGCAGTGCATCTTGGAAATAGAAACGTGGAGCATAAGCCTGTGGCTACAACTACAGCATTATGCAACGACCGAATAAAATGGCTGTATTTTTATCACTGCATTACGCATTTTTCCTTAAATAAAATACTTAATTCAGTCAGACAGGATGACTACCAATCAGGTTTCTGCTGATTTCATGTGGTGAGAATCCTTTTTATGACAAACTCATCCTATGTACTGTACAATGACTTGCACCACACTGATGGAAATTACACAAAGATAACAACAGATGGAAGACGTATTCAAAATGAGAAGTAATGATCTTATTACATAAGAATAATAGTGCTCATATTGCATGAAAATGGTTCCTGTGATTTGTAACGACACAGCTCAGAAGATCACAACAACAGGGGAGACCACACCAAGGCAAGGATTGTACCATTGTACCAACTTGTACCATTATGTATTGAAATGGATAATTATTTATGTTAAATTATAACTGTAGTTAGTATTGTGCTGGTTGGTTGTAATTTAGCTACTTAAAAAAAACATTTTATATACTGCTAGGTTAGGGTCTGTCAAATAATTATAATCTGTCATATATTGCATGTAAAATCTTAAATTCATTTATTGGGCCAATGTGTGCGCATAGACAAGGAATTTGTCTCAGGTTCTAAATTGATCCCTGGACACTTTCACACAGTTCACGGGAAAGATAGAAATAGGTATAAAGCTAAAAAACGAGGACTGCAAAAGTGAACAAAGAAAAGTAAAAATGAACATAGTTATTACGTACGTAACAACAGGTGTATATCGTAAATATACATATACAAGTCAAATGTTCCTGTAGATTGTAAAAAAATACAACTAATGCAAAGAAGTAAATGTTAAATGGATATACATGAAGTTGGTGGTTATGTACAGCAAATACAGTAATGCAAAGTATATACAACCTGCAGGATTTCTATTGACAATGATGGATGATATGGACATGCTTTTGGGAAGACATTTCTTATCAGAATAGAAAAATCCCAATTGATTTTCATAACTTAATAGACTGAATAATCAAACACCTCAAAGGACAATGCAATGTCATTCTGCTGTACTCTGCTTATATCTGCAGGACCCTTCTAAGCAGCCACCTTTCTAGCTTCACACACTGTTCTGGGGACCTTATATAGCCCTGAGGACAGCTCGTTTACACACTTATGGAAAGATTTTCGTCAGAAAAAATATTTCAGCGTTGTTATTATTACCTTAATAATATTGCAAATATGACTTATCTGAGTTTGAATATCTTCTCCAAAAAAACAAATAATGCATTTTTAGATGTAAATATATCATTTATATTCTGCAGGAAGCTGACTGTTTTAGTGTTACAGGATCATTGGCTCTGACTGATGAAACTGTTTATTATGGTGATGGCCTGTGAGAATAAACTGGTGCGTCTGGTATTAAGCAAACAAGCGTATGAAGAAAAGCAGTGCAGTGAATAAAATCTAGAATATTTCCCTTTAAACTCTAGTGGAGAATGCTCAAATAGAGTCCAACTATCTTAAAATGTCATGACTAGATTTAATGTGCAGTTAACTGGTAATCCAAACGTGCATTGTGTTGCTCTAGTCTAGATGTTTGCTTTACTCTGAGGATGAGGTCACTGTTTACCCCTCTTTACCACTACGTCCATGTTTTTAAGGACGTCTCCAGATTTTTCATGCGGATTCTCTCCATTCTCATTTTTTCCGCCTGGGATTTTCGACGTACTACGGGCTGATGTGTACGCCCATTGAAGAAACGGGCGTGTTTTCGTCAAACCCCGCCCCGTTTCGCCTTATACGGTCATTGAACGGCTCGTTGATTGACAGCGGGCAGCAGCTGCTGAGTTGCTCAGACATGGCGGAGGATACAGTGTAACTGAGGCTCAGCGGCGGAGTTACGTGAGTTTTCCCAGCAGTCGAGTCGTCAAAGGGCGCATTAAATGATACGGAACGAGAGGACGATGTATTCGGCTCAAGCGTACGCCGAGGGGAAGCCTAAAACGACCTGAACTGCCACACGCGAGTAAGATGGAAAAATGTATCGCTGTTTAGTGCAGTCAACAGCCTTGGGCAACAAATATGGCTTCTTGTGCCTTTTTCAATATGCTATAAAAATTGATCTCGCGTGCAAGCTAATGCCGTGGTGGCTCCGGCTAACTTCTGCAAGCCGCGATAAGTTGAGTTCAGTAGTCGCTCGGTACTTTTGATCGGTGAGGATATTACATCCACTCGGCCGTCTGGGTTAGCTGGTGGAAGCTACGGAACTACGGCGGATAGCAATGGAGCCAAAGCACAAAGAGTTGCTCGACCAGTGCCACCAGAACTTATTGGAGTCCATAACAGATGCGGACCGAGTCATCGAGCTGCTCATAGTCTCCGGCACCCTGAGTCAACTCGATAGGTTCGAGCTGGACCAGAACTGCTCGTCCAGCGCCGAGAAAGTCGACCACCTTTTGAAGATGCTGATGAACAAGGAGAGCGACCATTTCCTCGACCTGTGTGTGGCCCTGGAGAAGGCATACCCTGACCTGTACGCTGCCCTGTTCGGCAACAACGGCGGGGGACCTGTGGACCACTCCACCGGTAAGAGCTGCTCGTAAACAGGCTTTCACTTGGAGGTAGAAATGAGCGGAGCGGGCAGGCAGCCGCTGCATGACCCGTGCTGTTGGTACAATCTGGGTGGTCTGGCGCAAGAGGGACCGTGTGTGGATAGCTACACAGCAGCAAGGCATGGACCTCGATTCATTATTACCCCAGATCTGTGTGAAATGATAGCGAAGGGTTCATGTGAAGGTTGCGAGGGGTTAGGCGACTGGTACTCACAACGTGGTTGCACATTTAATCAGCACTCACTCTTCTGATTGCAGCGCTATGCTTTGTTAACATGTATAATACATAATGCACTGGCCTGTGTCTTTCACATTCACCATGCCCTGCAGATCTCATGCACAGCTTGTGCTTGATTCAGCCAAGGACTATTCTGTCACTCCTCTCTGCCATCCACTGTTGCATGTGTGATGGTTTCTGCTTAAATGCAGTCTGATATTTGTGCAAGAAGGAACACGATCAATTCACTGACATCCAACACCAACTCCAGTTTGTTCTCAGTGGCATGATATGCTTATGGTACATCAGGTAGCCTGATTTGTTTCCATGACAACGGCTGTACTGGTGACATGTTGGTCCATATCGACCTGAACGTGGGTGTGTGCGTGCAGCCTACCCATGCATGCTCGCCGACCTCGAGTGTGATCGGGCCACCTTTCCCCATGTGTGGAGAGCAAACCACACAACGGCAGCGGACTCGACCAGATTTCCCCTCCGGCGGTGCATTAATGCTCCATTTTTAATTACAGGCATTTGATTTGCACTTGTGTCCTCACAGCAACTGCCTCCACTTCAGTGGGTTTTCAGTTTGCTGTTGCTGCTGTGCCGAGACAAAGCGCAACCAAGTGTAAAAGCCTAGTCTAGTTTTGCCTGTTTTGCTTTGTCTGAATGACTGAAGCCGGTGGCTTACTCACAACCAGTGTCATGCCCTCGGGGCCTGAATGCTGGATGAGCCTTGAGATCTAAAAGTGGGGAGGAGAGATGCAGGGCAGTTCTTCTCCTTGACATATCCCGCATGTAAAACAACCTTGCAGACCATTTTGTCACAGCTCAAGCTTTAGTTTAAACCCACGTCTATGTCCATTTTTTAAATACACCGTGTGATCCCTTGTTTTACAGCTGCCAGGTTGTCTCCGTGTACTACTATCAAACAAACCGCGGCAGGTAATGCTGAGCCGGTGTCTTGCTGCTCCGCTGACTGGATCGCTAATACTTCCTTAAGCTTTATTACATCCTTGTGTTGAGTGTTTCTGCTGCAGAATATCACCGATCCCGAGATGGTCTGAAACACAGTTGTTTACCTGTGAGCGGCTGCAAAATTGCTCCTCTGTTAGCCCCTCGACTCTGGCTGGACATGACAATGTGAATTTAGCCTTTTCTACACACACCTCTTTTATTGAGCGTTGCACTGGGGCCGTAGAGTTGACCTGCCCCTGTGCTAGGAGAGAGTGAGTACCAGTTGTGAGTCCGGCCAGTCAGCCTGTGGTTATTCAACAGAGGATTAGGCCCTGCTCTCCTCTCTCTGGCGTAAACTCTCTCTGCGAGACACGCTTTATCGTGCCTCCACAGTCCCCTGCATTAGCCGCCACGCTCTCGGCTCCTTCTGTTTTAACTCGAGTGTCGTTTTTAATGTGCTTCTTATTATCTTTGGTGTAGTGATTCGGGCTGATGCGATTACAGCGTTTTAACCACACTTTGCGACAGACCAAAGACGAGCCACTCACACAGAGTACCTCCAGGCAAAAGAGGCTGGTAGGAACAGCACATAGGGATGAATTCTTGAGAACCCCCATGTGCCTGTGAACGGGGTGTGTGATGAGTCCCGCTGATGGCAGCCGGCACTCAAGTCAACCTCCTCTCATTCCACCTGCCTCGCTCTTGTTCTCAGATGCGCATCGTTTGCCAGCCGAGCCACCGTTACACGCACACTTATGAAATCATCCGAACTCCCAAGTAACATCCGCTCACCACCCCGGAGGAAAAGCTTACAGATGCGCACAGAAATGCTCAAGTTGTTTTAAAGCCTCGCTAAATTATTAGTGTTCTGCTGGCAAACTCCGACACATTTACTGTAGCGAACATGCAAACAAATCATTCATTATTTAGCCTGTTTTGTGCACCAGCATGCTCGGGGACTAGTGGCTCCCTCTTTTTTTTTTTAATAAATTCTCTAACTCTGATTAAACTGCAGAGCGGAGCGCTCACTCAGAATACCGGGGATGAAGTTTTGTTGCCGAGCGAGAGCACATTTCTGTGCTCTCAAACAGAATTGAAATCATTTCATAAATCCAGGCGGCGGCTGCAATCAAGCTGATTACATGCCTGGGGTTGTGTGCTCATCTCCTCCGTGTGCTACATAGACAATATTCTACCTGGAGGAATAGAGTAGAAGAGATGTTCCTGCACACACACACACCCCCACCCTGGGCTCTTTTCAGATTCAAGAGACTGTTACAGTGATTTAAGCTCACTCTGAGAGAAGGCCAACACAATTCTCCCTGACAGGATGCAACGTCCACAATCTTCTTCTTCTGCTGTCTGTTCGACTTCATTTTTCTCATCTTCTTTGTTTCTTCTTTTGCTTTATCGTCTTTTTCTCCGATCCATCATCCATCCCTTTTTTTTTTTTTTTAACTGTTTTGTCATTCTTTCTCTTTTCGCCGACTCATTCTCTTTCTTCCCCCCCTCCACCGAGTGGTTTAGTTTCTCGACACACTTAAATGGAGGGACACGCCAGAGAGACAGAGGAGGGTGATAGAAAGAGGGGAGCAAGAGAGAGGGAGACAACAGGCCTTTTGTTGAGAAGTTGAGCAGGCCCAAAGTGCCCAGTCAGCAGCTTGCTCTGTGTACAGCAGCCTAGGACATAGGCCTGTGTGTGTGTGTGTGTGTGTGTGTGTGTGTGTGTGTTGGAGGGAGGGGGGGGGGGGGTCTCTTTTCTCTGTCAACCAGTTTCTGTCCCACTCCATAAACCACAGTGGACAGACAGAATGAGTTACGACCCTGACGCTCTTGTCACGACCGCTGCTCTTAAATATCTCCCATGGGCTGGACCTGGCCTCACTTTCCTCCTCTCTCTCTCTCTCTCTCTCTCTCTCTCTCTCTGTCGGTGTCTGTCACTCAGTGACGCACACCATCACCTCATCGCCCCATTCTCTCTTTCCCCTCAACACCCTTGGTACCTCATCCTGACTTCATTCTCTTCTCAGTGTGTAGAGGAAGCCATCAATTCATCTGCTGCTAACCGGTGTCTCTCCGCTCAGGTGTGATTGATGACATTTGAGTAGACTGTGTTTTATGAGTTGTTGGTGTGAGTTTTATTACATTGCAGCATCTCCGTACAAGCGGCCATGCCAGCTGCAGTAGGAAGTGGCAGATATAATGATAAAATCACGAACTTGGGCATAATATATCTCCTTAAAACATATTTGGATCCAAGACTTTTGTGTCCTGGCCATACATAATGGGTCATTTGAAGACGATGATACCAAGAAGTTCAATAAAGAATCTAGATGAAGCAATGATTAAATCATCAGTTGTCTTTATTAGCAGTTAATGGCATAGTGGTTCTTGTCAGTAATGCTGCTCAATAAATCCAATCCAGGCCTGAGATGCTGCAGGCAAATGTGAGGTCGACTGCAGTACTTGACCGGGCCATTGTTGGTGTTATTGGTCCAGCTGAACTGTGTTGTATCTTTCTAGTGTAAAAACTGTATATTTTTTCACTTTAGCATTAATGTCTGATGGCAGGTTTACGTGCACTCTGAGTGCGTGTGAACCACTGCCAGGAGGCTGTACTGCGCAACAGGACTTCATTACCATTTTACACATGTTCCTCCACATCCTAATTACCCCACAAGGTAGAGGAAATGCCAGCATCTAAATGTTTAGCAGGGCTATGAAGTCATGGAAATAAACAGCTTCTCTCCTCCTTACCATTACCCCCACTCCTACTTTCTTTTCTTTTTGTGTTTGTGTTATGCTTTGTTCTTGTCTTTTCTGTCTGTACCTCCTCTCCTCCGCTCTCCTCCCATCATGATGTCATAGCGTTCTCTCCCTCCCTCCACTTGCCTCGTCTTACCATCTGTTTGTTTCTCAACTTCTAAATCTGTCCCGCTAACACCTGCAGTCAGTTGTCCTTCAGTCTTTGGCACCAGACCCCAGATCAAATGTGTCCTCCTGTAATCACCAGCAAATGACTGCGATGGTGATGGCCATGATTACTGCGTTTGGTACCTCCTCTTTTATTACTTCCGCCAAGAAGATTTTGTTTTTCGCCCTTGTCAATTTGTTGGTTGGTTTGTCAGCAGGATTACACAAAACCTGGCTGGAGGATGGGTCTTGGCATGGGATAGACCCCATTCACTTTTGTTTTGTATCCGGTAGCGTTTTCTTTATTTGAAATTTCTCAGGGAATAATGCATGGATCTTGATGGAAAAAAATCAGACGTATTTAAGTGGCTGGTATCTATGAGTGATCACTAAAAGGGACTGTTGCGCGCCATTCTAGTTTACAGATTGGCCACGTGACAAGGGAACATGTTGGCTAACTATTTTGGGATTAGATTTAGAGCTGCAACAGTAAGTTAATTAATCGAGCCAGGTACTTTGGTTATTGGTTTAATTGTTTTTGTTTGATAACTGTTAATAAGTTAATAGTAATTTCATTTGCTGCTAAGATTTGTAATCTATGATGGCATTGGTAAATTTAAAGTATTTAGCTTTTTGGACTGCTAGTTGAAAAAAGAAAGCAATTTGAGGATGCCTGGGAAATTGTGATGAGTATTTTTCACATTTCTTTCTTTTTTTTTTCATCAGCAGATAATGAAAATAATTGTTGCAATTGTTGCCCTAGTTTTTATATCAGTGGCACGACTGAGAATCAAATCCCAAATGAGAACTATTTGATGATTGGTTTTTGTCTGCAACAGTACGTAGGTTGTTCTGGAGCATTGGGATGACTCAATTTGTCAGAAATATGATGACAACATAAATGCCAAGAGGGCCTTTCTTATACCTAATTAAAAAGGTACAATTATTTACTTGCATAAAAGAGCTAGAAACGCGCAGATGTGTCACCAAGCTTACATTAATGTGGGATGTCTGGGACTGCAGTGTGGCTTGTAATTACTGTATACAGTAGAAAAGGCTTACCTGTCATATCCGCAGGGTTCGCGGTCTCGCTTACGATTATGTGCACTTTTCTTCTACGCTGGAGTCCTTTTCCCTCGGTGACCTTTAAAAGATATTGTACCGTTTAATCACTGAATTATCTCAACACCCTCTGAAAATGCTTTTCTGGATCAACGCAGTCTCCTCTGTGATTAAACATGAAAGGAATGTCACAAAAAATTGCCCAAATTCCAATAGTGGGTTTACTCCACACAGACAGGCTTTCTTGGCTTTTATTCGTACCAGCTACAGAATGTAGCAGTGGAGCATTTGGAGGACGTGTTGCAGACATCTTTAACCTTTTTGTTTTTGACCCAACCCTTGGCACCGGCAAGCTGTTCAAAAAGAAATGATGTCTCATTTATGCTGAGCTTGCATTCTTTGCAGAGAGAAAGCCCATTATGGCATGCTGATAATCGGCTGGGCTGGATTGCACTCGGGGGCTTTTTTTGGACTTTGGTGCTGCTCAGCAGTTCTGGCAGTATCTTTACGGTCTTCTTCTATGCATCACCTTCATGTCAAAAACGACTAAAAGACTACAACAGCATCGCAGATCTTTTTTCGAGACATGCCACAGGGCCGACTCGGAACCTATGAGTGAACAGGGTGGGTGGGTTTGACAATAGGCCTCGATGAGCATGGAGCTGTGAGTCAGGCGATGTGCGTGCGGTGGAGTAATCAGGCCTCATGGACTCATGTTAGATGTCTTCATGTTTATGCTTAGTGTAGACTCCTTAAATCAGATGATCAATCCCTGAGCCCAGCAGCAAGGCTCTCACTGGCACACTGCCCAGACTTTTGGCCGGTGGTGTCATTGGCTGCACAGAAGTTGGGCCCACAACATGGCTTACTGGAAGTCCCAGAGTGCATGGACAAGGGAATTTATGTTGTGTTTCTTTGCAGATTTGCAGATGAGGTCCCCACAGTTTCTGTTGATCGTTCTCGGTCATGTGCTGAGGTGTTGGAGACGAGACAGGTGTGTGAGAAGGAATGTCAAATCATTCTCTCCGTGTCACTGATCCTAGTTAAGGGTCCCAACTATATGCTGTATCCTAACGTCAGTGATGCCTACCTTATTCAGCCATACAGGAACAATCCTGTTGAAGTACTGTTTCATGGTCACTGTTGCTGTATTTTAACTCTAAAAATCGAATGTATATATGCAATAATTACGTTTTCATAAGCCTTTGTAAGTCTTTACAGTGAGGTGAAGAAGTTATGCTTTTACTCTACTGTGTTTCAGAACTATATATTGAATTGCATTTATTTCACAGACATGATTATTTTTGAATACAAACATGTGATTAGTTCATAAAATATGATGCATTCTTATTGATTAAACTGACAGTTTATAAAGTGGTAAAAAAAACAAGCTCCACCTCGACTCAACAATTCTAGAAATCAAACACAGACATTAGCATGCATGGAAAACACTTGTGATGCTCCTATTGCTATTATGCTATGTTGCCAGAGCTTATGTGTTTTTACTAGAGCCTGACTTATGCTCGATTGTTGCCAGATATTGAAATTGAGATATAATTCACGATTGTTTGGAATGATAATTTTTGCATTGCAATTTTCATTTTCCCTGATATAAAAACCTATTCAAATCATGATGACATGTGATTTGTTGTGGTCTTTACCAAAAAAAATGTGTTTTCTTACCTGGAGAAGAAGATCTGGAGGTTGGGGCATCACCGCGCTCCTACAGTACTTCTATATAATGCTGTTACGTCACACATTCAACCTTTTATAATAAAGTGCAGCCTCTGTGATTTGGACACTGCACCTTTCCAGATTGTGATTTCGTTAATAAATCGTGTAATTTTGCAGCCTTACAGTAAAGTAGGAGAATTCTTCTTCCTTCGATACAGTCGAGGAAGGCGATGCATACCAAAAAATGCTACTTTGATCATAAAGTCCATTTAACTGCCACTTTTCCACCATCACCTCTCCAGTAATGGTGAATGTCCTGAGTTCAAGTATTACAGCCATTATTGAGACAGTAGATGTGCTGTGTACATCACTAACTCAGACTACATCCTTCCAAACAGTGATCAGAACCACCGGCAGGATTACGAGGCCTGGGATGTCAGTCAAAGGGATGCTTTCTGCTCTTTGGCATACTGCTGACACGTCCCTCCGCTTCACTTAAGCACACTGTAAAATGAGTGGGTAGTTTTCAACCGTATTATTAGTGTTGCTATTATTTGCGCTTCTGTAGTTTTAATGGCTGTGAAGCTGAGGACACAAAAGGAGAAAGACCACAAAGACTATTAAGGCTCGCCTCTTGGTGCATGACTCCTTTTTTTTTTTTTTTTTTTTTTTTGCTCACTGACAGTGAGAAGAGCTGACAGCGGCTAATAGAGAATAGCACACAGTATTATTTTTGGAATGCTAATGCTGCTTTTTACCAAGTGGCCCTGAAAAAAATTACGTCTCTTGTGTTCATGGGAACAGAACAGACTGTGTGGAATCCATAGTTTCAAGGCTCGTCAACATTTTCTGATTAAAGGAAAGTTTAAAGCAGCAGCAGAGTCCAATTGCGATCATTATCGTATGTGTTTAATGTTTCGGGAGACGCTCTCATTGTCAGATAAGAGAATTTTTCCGGGTCTGATGAATAATTTAGTCTCACCCGACGGTGGAAGCCAGACTTCGCATCTCTCTTTGATAAGGCCCTCCTCCACCAGCCTCCCAACTCTCAGGATCCTCTTCTTCTTTTTCCACCAGGCTGCAGGATTTACTATTCCTCTCATCCAGCTTCACCATGGCAACGCGTGTCATCTCGCTTTATGTGTTGGAGAACATAATCTGGTTGTCTGAAGCAACTGTTGGTCGCTGAGCACATCGCTTGATTGGGAGGGAAAGCGGAAGGGAGAGTTGGGGGAGGTGGATCCCCTTAGGTAGGGCGAGCACTCCCCTGACCTATTTAGATCACAGCGACGGGCCTTTGTTACGGTCGCCTCGGGTCCTCCGCTGAATATTTCTCACCTTTAGAGTGCATCCCTCAACGGAAGTCTGTAGCAGATGCTTGCTTCATATTATCATATCTAATGGCTCTTGATGAGATCTGCCATCATGTATCCATCTGGTAGAAATATTGTCTGCAACTGACGATTATTTTGTCAATTAGAAATGAGTCATTTTCACAATCAAGTCTATAAAATGTCAAACAGTGACTACTGCCAAAGGGACATATTCAGAGCGCTTCTTTTGAGCTCAAAATAAGTACTCCTAATTAACGATCATTAGTGACAAAAATAAGCATCAAATCCTTACATTTAAGAAGCTAGAACAAGCAACGCTTTGACGTTTTTTGCTTAAATTACTGAAACAAATAATAGATTTTCAAAACAGGATCATCTGTTAGTGGTATAATTGTTGCAGCCCGAGTCAGAATTGAATGTGAATGTTAGATATGATTTGTCAGGTCTGCATTGCTTTTTTTTTTTTTTTTTTGTTGGCCATGAGCGGTGCATTCTCCCGCTGTAGATCAACAGATCCATGCTACCCTAATAGATGCATGCTTTATTGATGCAGTGAACCTGTTTACAAATGATCAGCCTCATTGACTATGGCCGGTGCTAATTGCTATTGACGATTAAAAGCCTGTTGGAAAAGGCCACCGACCAATCGACCGCCAGATATAGCGGCCTTGTTTCTGACAAGCAATCCATGCCGCATTTGTTGCTGCGCTTACAGGGTTAACGAATCAGCCTGTGACACTGATCTAAATATGGGAATTTGTGGTGCACATACTTGTCCTTGCAGCCAAAGCAGATTGCGAGATACCAAGGATTGTCCCAGAACTGCCTCTTTCGTGGGAGTTAGAGCTGTGTTTTTCCTTTTTTTTGATGCGAGTATCCTCAGTGGCAGAGATTACTGTGATTTTAATTTATTTGAGTGTTTCGGTTTCCAAATCAAGGGATGGAATGTTAAAGAGGCTACATGTTCCATCGTTTTCTGGCTTTTACTGACTCTGTGCAGTAGTTTGAAATAGGCTTATTAATCCTGCGGCTGAGATGGCATTCTACCTTTCAGTGTCTTTTACTAAGACACTCGTCAGTCACGCTGGGTTCAAGAAGTCATTCGTTGCTTTTCAGTGCAGCCATGGAAATGAGCAGGAGACTTTTGTAAAGCGGTGAGTTGATTGTAGAGGACTAATGCTGTGCAGCCCCTGAGTGGTTCTCATCATGTCTGATGGAACAATATGAAATCAAAGCTGCGTGCTCCGAGCACTTCGCAGGGTAAAAGTGTTAAGCATCAGGGAATGTCGGAACAGATTAAAAGCCTTTCCGCCCCGCTCCTCATTCTCACTGTCTCTCCTCTTACTTTTCTCCCTCTTTGTTTCTCAAACACACTCCCTCCTTATCTCTTTTGCGACTTAGTTGGGCTATCTCCTTTCATCTGTCCTCCTCTGCTCCATGCCTTCGCCTTTTTCCCCCCCCTGCCCCCCTCTCCTCTCCTCTGTCTGCGGGGCCTAAGATGGAGTGGCTCAGTCGCACAGAGCTCATAGTTAATTAGGCTTGGCCTTGTCACACATTGAGGGCTGGAGCTAAACCCAGTGGGGAGGCAAGGACAGAGATGGAGATCTAGAACAGTTGGTGTCAATCTATTGCCTGCTGCTTACAAAGTCAGCTGTCATTCCTCTACTCTTAAACTGTGTATACAGGAAGGACTTTGTCTGTGTTTAGTGTGCATTTATCGCATTACATTAGTATTATCTGTGCCTCACAGGGCTGTTTTCATGCAGGTTCAAACTGGTCTGTTCATCAGTGTGTACATCATTTATTGACTTCCCGTAATTTATTTGGAGCTAGAATAATTGGTTGATTAATCAGCCACCAACAGGAAGACATTTATTCTGCACACATTCTGTTATTGATTTTTTTTTTTTTGCTGTTTCTATATTTCAAGTAAAAAAGTAAGGCATGCTGTGTTCACAGCTTCTCCAATGTGAGGATTTCCCAGTCTCTCTTTCTTTAAATACTTTATTTTCATTGATTCTCCATCACAGATGATCACACAATACAGACAAGAAAAGCAAAACATAGATGTAAAGACCTGGATTGCCTCATCTCCACAAACCAGTTTTTCCCCATCTATTCCATATTCAGTGGCTCATTCTCTTTTATTGTTTTTGACATGTAAACATTGTCAGTTTCTCCCATTTCTGTCGACACTGTTCCTCTTGAGTTCTCTTTCCTATAAGTTAACTGTCCATTATCATAGATTTCATCCATAGGGGTTCATCCATTCATTTTACATTGGTGGTTCAGCCTTGTAGCATCTCTTCATAAAGGCCTTTTTAGCAAGTTGACCTTAGCAAATATCTGTCTTTTTTTAAGTTGAAGACAGAATTTACTAAAAATATCACTCAACTCTCGTGATATGCTGCGCCCTCTTTGTTTTGAGTCTGAATTTGACAGGTGGCCAATTCTGACATATTTTACCTCCTTGACATAACATCTCCTGTAATATTACCAAAGTACAGTACTACACATGACCTTGTGTTATGTGTATCATAACCCATCATTTTGACTGTAGTCTGTGGAATATTTCTCAAACTGTACAATTTCAAGGTAAAGCCTTAATGCATTGGAATGGTCCAAACGATTTTCCCCACGTTGCCTGCAGCATGGTTGTGCTATGACATAAAATAAGACTTAATTTGGGGTGTGATAAAGAGGTCAGTGACTTTCTTCCAACAGTGTTCTCTCAAAACAAGTTAGGACGTCGTAGACTGTAGACTATTAATCTTCTGAAATGTTCACACCTTGTTCTTTTTCCCATTTCCTTGATATTTTGTAAATATTAGTCTGTATTTCTTTAAATTTGAATCTCAGATTGTTGTTCCAAATGAAAGTGTGTGTTTAGAATATAGCATCCTCTAGCGCTGTGTTTCCACTCACATGGAAAGACTCAGCTTGTTGTCTTTTACTCCTTCCTCTTTGCAGCTCTCATTTCTGGAAGCATTTTCTAAATGTGCTGATTTTAAAGGGGACCTTTATTCACTATTAATTGTGATGATTAGTGTGTTCTTACAGTAGCTAACACAGCAACTGTGCATATGCGGGGCTGTAAAATCTACTTAGAAAACAGTTTAAACGCAACTATTTGGTAAAAACAAGGAAAGAAATTGAGCTTCCAGTGTGCAGCACAACGGTTGATTCCTTCTCCAATAAGCACGAGTCTAAGGTGCGTTTTATAAAAGATTCTGTCGGCGCTCTCCACCATGTTTACATTACCCTTTGGAGCGGGGACTCTGCAGTATAATGGGGATCTGCATACTCTCCTATGGATTGTGGCCGCCCGTGTGAAATATCCGCCAGCTTAACAGCGTGTAGCGTACAGCTATTCAGACAGAGAATCATTTTCCCTCTCCCTCGCTCTCACCATGTGCTTGACATAAAAAGAGAAAATCCCATTTCAGCCGTGACATTCTGCCTGTGTAGCAGAAACATACAAGGACTATACATCAAAGCGAGGCAGAGTGCACAGTGAGAGAGAGAGAGGAGGTTTTAATGACGACGGCGGTGCGGAGCGATAATATAGAGCCGCTAAGAGGGAGTGTTGAAGTTATTATTCCAAGTATAAACCCTGCATCGAAATGTATCATACAGCTGTGCAGGGAATATGAAGCTGACTGTGTAATATTCACCTCTTTCCACATTGTACAGGCAATTACTCCAGGCTTGAGTGTAATTGGTTAATCAATCTATCAACGCTTTATTCCCCGAGTGCATCTCTCCTCATGGCCTTTCGTCTCTTGGCAGGTTCCACATACAGCGTTCTCTCCACCATGCCGTCCGACTCGGAAAGCAGCAGCTCCCTCAGCAGTGTTGGTATGTATAATGACCCAAGATGCCTGTTAATGCTGTGTTTGTCATGCCAGGTTAGACGGGCTCTGTGCTATCTCCAAACGCACCATAGTAAATGCCATCACCATGGCTAAATTACGACACGTGGGATCGTGTTCACACTGATTTTAGCGTAATTCTCGATGGTCTGCTGGGTTACAGAGTTTGGGAGTGGGGCAAAAACACTCTCCCTGCGTCTCTCTCTCTTTCCTTAAGGAAGCCCTGCTTGCCTTTTCCTTGTTTTGACAAAGATCCAAATGACTCAGCTGTGTTACGTAAACCTCCAAAAGGGCCAAATGTTGAGCCAAAGATGGACATAATCCTCAGACTTCCAGCCATGGCTGTTCTTTTCAATAAAGAAAACAATACTGATAGATCATTTTTTGTTGGGAAGGACATGCAGTGAAAGAGAGTATCCTCATGACTTCAGTGACGAATCCTCCTCTGTTTTTTTAATCTTGGTCATGACAGGTAGAACGGGACCACCAGATCTTGTAATGGATACACAACGCCAGGGTAAAGAAATTGAACTGAAGAAAACAACTGTGTAGATGAAGTATTTCAGTGTGGGGTTCTTTTACAAAGGCTTCCAGTTGATTGATTGGCTTTCAAAAGTGCTTTAATGTAATCTAGAGTTTGTGGAAACACTTATTTAAACCGCACAGAACATCATCAAATCCAAATCACCTCTTTCCTGCCTTTCACTTTCACGCCAGAGATTACAAATGGTGAATTTCGCGATCCAATCCTGCAAATGTATTGCTAATTATCACAAAACAGACCCCGACCAGATCATATAGAAATTGCATAGCACAGAGTTGCTACCCTGACCGCTTTAACTCTTGGTTGCCTGGGTAATCTTAATGATTCAATCAATTGTCTAGAGCTGCAAGGATGAGTCATTTTATGGATTAGTGGCCAACTATTTTGATAATCAGTTTGTCAGTTAGAGTAATGTTTTAGAAGAAAAAAGTCAGGCTTGTTAAATGTGATTATTTTCTGGTGTCTTTACTCCTCCTCTATATCTTTGGGTTGTGGAAAAAAATTAGATTTTAGGGCGCATCTTGGGATTTTGGGAGACACTGGTCGACATTTTTCACCATTCTCTAACATTTTAAAGATCAAACAACTAATTGATTAATCAAAAAAATATGATCGGCGCACTAATCGACTATGGAAATAAGTTAGTTGCAGCCCTGAAATTGTCTGTGTTTCAAGCTATAGTGCTCAAATCGTTTTGTCCGTAAGAAAAGATGAATTTATTGGCATCTGGGCTACTGTATGCGATGTTACTTCTGAGGAACTTTTCCAGTGTGTGCTGAACAATGGTCCCAGCCTCCGGTAATGTGCTCACTGTCGCAGGATCGCCCGTTAACGGTGAAGCGTCCTCCCCACCCCCAGCCATCAACGACAACCGGCCATCCGGCGACAACCTGGACACAATCTTGTTCCAGCTCCGCCAGGTGACCAGGGAGAGGGACGAGCTCCGCAAGCGTCTGGCGTTGGCATCGCCCGGGACCACCTTCGACGACTGCAGGTGCAAATCCTGTCCTTGCTGCCAAGTCGTTGTTGTTGTTACTGTTATTTCCCTTCTGGTAACACTTTTTAATTTGGCCGATGTCTATAAATCTGTCTACTGTAATTATACATGTTTTCTTTATTCCCAAATTAAACGCATCAGGCCGGACTGTTGACTTTGACCTATGATTCGTTGCTCTGAGAGCAGCAAAGTTTATGATTGGTTTATTCTCTCTAGACTGCTGAAGTCATGATGTCTGTGTCCTCAGTTCTGGCTGCCATGTTTTCATCTACTCTGCTGTCTTGGTTAATGCTGACTCTACCTTAGAGACGCAGGGCACTGTGGCTGGCTGCTTAATTAAGTTTAATGTGCTCCCCTCGCCAGATGTTTCTTGTGCAACAGATGATACAAGGGCTGTTTTGCTTACATCAGTGCATGCTTTTTTAATGCTGTTTACATTTCGCTTTACATAACATTTCATTCCCATCTTATGAACTGTCACACAAGGTCAACTCTCGTCTTCTCTGTCCTCCTGTCTGCGCGCACTCTGTTGTACAAGGCTGCTGCTGGGTAGACTGTTTGATTCCCTTCCTGCTTTTTCTCCTTAAGGCCAAATTCCAAAGCCAGTCATGACTATGAGCGTCTGAAAAGCCAGTGCATGAGGGCCATGGCAGATCTGCAGTCTCTCCAGAACCAGCACACCAAAACACTAAAGAGGTGCGAGGAGGCTGTAAAAGAGGCCGACTTCTACCAGTGAGTATTTCTTATGTCATGGTATCCATTTTACATAGTACTGCTGTAGTATTACGTAGTGTACGAGCGGTGCACCTAGTTCCTCAGATTTGTGCGTGAATGTGTGTCTGGACCGGTGTGCCAGTGTTGTAAGCGTAGGATGAGCATCCTGTCACCTGCCACCTGCTGCTTTTCAGTGCCGAAATAATTATGTTTTATTGCATTGTTTTACCGGAATTGTTGCAAATACTGGCATGGTGTTGCAATTAACCTAATTGAAAAGAACATCCCTTCGAGCTACAGCTGGCTTTCACTCTCAAAGGGAATTGGCACTACAAAAATAAATAAGTAAATAAATGAATAAGCGTGCACGGTTTTCAGAGCTTGAAAATAAAGGCATTTATGTGATTGAATAATTCAGCCTAACAGCTCCTAAGCCAAGGCAAAATTTCTTGAGCATAGAAACTGATCATATGGTGTATTAGCTGTTAGACAGTGTAATGACTTAGAATTATTTTCCAAAACGAGGGGAGCAAAAGACAAGTTGTCAAATTTAAGATGGTAATTACTCATTAGGTAGACATTTATGCAGCATATAAATAACTATGTGTTTGGCTTAAATAGTTCTAAGAAAAGTGCATTGATTAAAGCTTAGTAAAAACACTGTAAATATCGGTGTGCAAAGTCAGTTTGTTTTGTGCCGTCTTGTTTATTATCAGTAAGGCAGGGACCCTCCTGATAGCCTCCACCTCCATGACACTGTCTGAAATGACTTTATATTTTTACGTGTTGCTTATCATCTGCAGAGCTCTCCTGCTGAGTTTGAAGCCAGTTGGATATTTGAGCTTCACTGTGTAGAATGATGGATATGCAGAGTTTGTCACTAGAGGGCTTTTTCTTCACTTTCAACTGCTAAAAATATACATTTTCTCTGTGCTTAAAGTAGGCTTGCTGCAGTAGTCGGTTGGCACAGCGCTTGGGTCTACACCAATCGCGTTACTCTCCCACAGCCTCTACCCTTAAGTGTCCACAGCAGCATCGTCGCAGCACAGAGACGCAGGACTCACATTTCACTTTCCCTACTTGACATCATTTCGGATTTAAACCAGATGCAAAAAGGGACCCTGATAAGGTTAATGAGGCAAAAGCAGTTGGTTACAGCTGGTCTGTGCAGCTTGTCGCCTGCAGCTCTTCGTCTCTTCAGCAACTTCTGGTTCCATTACTCCCACTGTATAAAACCACTCCTGGACATATTTCAAACTGATCCACTGTCAACAAATGCCGAAAAATTACTGTTGTTTTGCTCTGTAGTTCCAATCTTAAAGTCATTGAATACATCGCATCTCCTATGGCAAGCCTACTTTAAAGTACAGTCCAGAAATAGTGAGCATTTTTTGTTGTAAAACGCCCACTTTAATCAGTCACACAGATGTTGTCATGTGTTTTTTAACCAGGCAACCCTAGTTCAGCCTGATCCAGTTTGCAACTTAGACGAGTCTGATGTGGAAACTTTAGGCCACCATTGCACATACTCAGAGTTGTGCTTTATAGCATCCTAGTTTGCTTTCTGTTATGTATATCATGTATCCCCCCCATACATTAACATACGGTCCCACTTTTTCCAGTATGCTGCACAGCCGCGTCCTGGGTGAACAGACCCAGCTGAAGGAGGAGATGGAGACACTCAGGAGGGACAACGCCCAACTTGTCAGAGAGCACAACCACCTAAAACAGAACTGCGAGGAGCTCAAGCGACTGCACGGTCAAGACCAGAAGGAGCTGGCTGACCTCCGGCTACAGCAACAGCAAGTACGATCCAGTCACTAACACACACACACACGCACGCGCATACAAATGCATGTAGCTGCCCAGATGTTATAAGGGCATGAATTGCCTTCAGAGATTGACTTATATGGAACAGATGCTGGAGGCAATCTGCAAAATCAAACTGCTCGTTACTCTGCTGCGGCATCACGCATTATTAAAAGTGCTGAGGGAGTTTCACCTCTACATATTTCAAAGTCATTCATTTTTGAACATCAAACAGTATTGCTTGTTGTCTTCTGCGCACTGAATACTTTGTTCTAAACAGCACAAGGGTGCGGTGACCCGTATTGGACGACTGTGCAGTACTGTCTCACACAGCACCCCCGGGAACACTGCCGTAGCTAAGAGCACAGGGCGGCCAAGCAGAGGGAAATGCACACAGTGCATTTCAGAAAAGGGCAAACGCAGAAGGAAAGGGCTTTGGCTCGGGCAAAGGGCACACCGACCCAAACCATGTCGCTACAAGATTTGTATATAAGCAGTAGAAGTGTGTAGACGTGGTCAATTCAGCCCTCGGGTCAGAGCTGCCCTGTCAAGAATCAGGAGGTACTAAATCGGCAAAACCTGCAATAATGAGACGCCCAGTCTCGCAGGGAATGAATAATGCAGGCTGAAGGACACACTCTACACATGAAACAGCTAATTGTGCCGGCCAAATTTGGGGGTTTGTTTCCGTGCCTGAATGCAGTTAGACTTAAAAAAGCCATTGTTTAAGCTGGCACAGGATTTGCTTGTGATGTAAAAATAGAATCCTGCCTACACATTGATGCCATCTGCTGCTAAGGTGTGGCACAGCAAACACGGGCTTAGTGGATTTCATCTGATGGCACCAACAATTGGAACACCATCAGCAGTTTTATAATGACTTTATAAATGACTTTTTGTTGTCCTCACCAGGTAATGAGAGAGAAGGGCTCATCAGAGGTGTTAAACAAACTGTATGACACGGCTATGGACAAGCTGGAGGGCATAAAGAAGGAGTACGACGCCCTGAGCAAGCGCTACAGCGAGAAGGTGGCGAACCACAACACAGACCTGAGTCGCCTGGAGCAGGCCGAGGAGGAGAACCGGCGGCTACAGAAGCAGATGGATGCGTTGCTCAAACAGAGAGATTCGGCCATGCACTACCAGCAGCAGTACTCCACCTCGATGAGGAGGTGAGAGAATTTGTCAGCCAATCAAATCAGATGAAATTCAGGGGAAATCATGTTATATTACCCAGCACCTGTGCACACACACATACACACCCACAAACACACACACTTAAGAACAAGTACTCACATGAGTGACACTCAAGCTGAAGCCTACATCACTTTCTGTTGGTATCACATAAAACTGAAACACTCCAATCTTCCTCCTCGCCCTCCCAGGTTCGACTCGGTGCAGCAGGAGCTGAACAAGTCGTCCGCTCAGAACAAGGAGCTGCAGAGGGAGATGGAGCGGCTGCAGTCCGAGGTCACGCGCTACAAGAACCTGCAGCTGAAGGCATCCAAGGACTGCGAGAAGTACAAGGAGGAGAGGGACTCCGTGTTCAACGAGTACCGGCTCATCATGAGCGAGCGGGACCAGGTGATCAAGGAGCTGGACAAGCTGCAGACGGAACTGGAGGCGGCCGAGGCCAGGCTGAAAAACACGTCTTCAGAGAGGGTGGTGGCCAGTGAAGAGTTGGAGGCACTCAGACAGGTACGAGGCTTAACAGTCAGAATCGGATAAACTGTTGTTATACAAGAAGAAGATGGAGGCTAAACCTGAAAGCCATGAAAGCCAAAAAAACTAACATTAGTTAAAAATGTATGGGAAATATCAAACAGAAATGTATGAATGACATGATGTATTTTTTTTTATATCCAAAATGGTAGTGTGCTGGACTATTTCTTGCCTGGGCCCATTTGCCATGCACCCAGCAAGAACTCCAAGAAATGACTGGTCCATGCCAAGAAATGGTTGAGCTCACAACACCCAATAAAATGGCATATTGTTGTTTTTACAGTTCAGTTTTTGTTCAATGTATTAAGTCTGGGAGCTAGCTGCTTCCAGCCTTTATGCTAAGCTAAACAGTTGCTTGCTTCAGGCACACATTTGCCGAAAGTGGAATCGATCTTCTCTTGTAGCTCTCACCAAGAAAGCAAGTAAACCTTTTTTGAAAATCTCAAACTGTTCCTTTAGCGTTAGACTTTCTTTTAAAAACTTTCGATATGAAGCTTTTCGGAATAGAGTTGTGCTTGTCATTACTCATCAGTCACAAATTTCCCCAAGAGAATTTCTGTCTTACTCAGAGCTACCGAGCAAACTTTCCCTGTGTGCCTGTGCCTGTCTGGTTTTTTAGGTTTCTGTTCATGACTTTGGCCAGACATCTTCTTTCAGATCAAAGGCCGTTTTCACACAGAACACTGGACAAAAATAGTTCAGTCCTGTCGCTGCTATTTTTTGAAGAACATTTCTGAACACTCTGGTAGACAGACAAAAGAGATTCATAACTAGTGTTGGATAACACCGCATCGTCCCTCAAATATTATTTTCACATTGCATTAATGACTTACAGTATTGAGATGCCCTCATTCCATTGTGCAACCCCCCCCCCCCCCCTTTTTGCTTTTGTGACAGGAGTTGAACTCGTCACTGGTGGACCGCGACAGGGCCATCTGCGAGAGGAACGAGCTGCTGGAGAAGTACTGCCATGAGGTGAAGGACAAGGCGGAGGCTCAGAAGGAGCTGAGCCAGGCTTGCAAGGACATCGAGATGGTCCGGGAGGAGAGGGACGTGGCCCGCAAGGAGAGGACGGAGGCCATCATTCAGAGGGATCAGCTGCTCCGAGAGTACTATCAGGCCAGACAGGTAACAAACACACCTAGATCTGAAAGTGCAAAGTCAGAGGTTAGGCGCATGATTACAGGACTGACCCTCAAGCAGATGTTGGCTACACTTGCATGTGCCCACTAGATGGCCCTCTAAACAGTCTGTTAACATGAGCCTTTATTCTTGAAACTTAACTGTGGTTTGAAATGCACACATCTGGATAAGTCTCTTAAGTTTATAAATATTTCATTCAACCCTTTTCACACCGGACGCTGTAAACTGTAGCATGTTCAAAAAAATTGCAGTCGCTTTGAATAATGTATAATCCGATTCACGTTTACTCAATGTCTCTAGAAACAAGACTCTGCCACCCTGGACATGGAACGGGCCAACAAGGAGATTGAGATGCTGAGGAAACAGTACGAGGCCATGTCCCAGGAGCTGAAGGAGGCCACACAGGAGGCTGAGGTGGCCAAATGTCGACGGGACTGGGCCTTTCAAGAGAGGGACAAAATAGTGGCGGAGAGGGAGAGCATAAGGTCAGTCTGTGTGTGTGTGTGGGTTTGTTAAGGACTCTTGACAGAGCTGGAGGGCTCACACAAAGCTGTAGATCTCAGAGAAAAACCGGCTAATACCTGCTCCTCCTAATATGCTTCTCTCCTCTCCTCCTCCAGGACTCTGTGTGATAACCTGCGGCGGGAACGCGACCGGGCTGTCAGCGATCTGGCCGATGCCTTGCGTAATCTGGACGACATGAGGAAACAGAAGAACGATGCGCTGCGAGAGCTCAAAGAACTAAAGTGAGCACTCGGATCGGTTCTGAAGCCTCAATCGCGATGTTAATTACGCTTGTATACGAGGAAAATCCTTCAGCATTCGAGCGAGCACAGAACGTGATTGCCTCGTCTTGGCTGACTGGGCGTTTGTTGGACTTTCTTTGTCTCTATAAGCTGTTGTACTCAGTGTGTGGCAGGGTGTGATTCGCTGCCGTTGGAGACATCATGGTGCTCATTTGTTCGCCTGGCGCCATTTCCTCATGCCCAGATTAAAAGTGTAATCCCGAAAAAGCAGCAGCGTTTTGGACACACATTTGGTTTCTCAGCGTCTCTCTCTGCGTCCCTGCATATAAATGTGTTTATATTGCATGTAAAGGCTCCCTCTGCTGGACGGAGTGTGTATGCCAACCACTTTTGAGTCTTTCTGCAGTGTCCTGTGACTTTGAGAGTTTCATCCTCTGTAAAGAACAATGCAAGATTGGGGTTTTAATGTCACAGCTTCCCCTCAAGGCATGCCCTCAGTAGGACACCATATATCTTACTGACAGTGGGGCATTGTGTGCATTCTACTTTTAGTTTTTTTTTTCCTGTGTAAATATAAACTTGATTCCCTAAACCACACCGAAAGTGTGAGGAAGGATGTACGAAATGTGAGTTTGAGTCTATTTTGTCAGTAAAGAAGAAGAAGAAGGTCAAAGCATGTAAAGGATGTTATTGCCAGATGCTGCATCCATAATGATGCACACTGTAATGCCCAATATGCAGACTGGTTGTGTGCGATTCTTCCTTTTTGTCGCTCTGCCCGTTCCCTCCTCAAGCGACTGACCTTTAACCTTGTGCGCGATGTCTTTTTTTGTTAAGGGAGAAGATGGAGAGCCAGCTGGAGAAGGAGGCCCGCTTCTGTCAGCTAATGGCCCACAGCTCTCACGACTCAGCCATCGACACGGACTCTCTGGAGTGGGAGACGGAGGTGGTGGAGTTTGAGAAGGACAGGGTAAGAGCAGTGCTCAGCTTTTATTACCGAGAGTGATTTGGGGACACGCCAGTCTGCCGAGCAGCGGCAGAGCTCTAAAGCCTGCCAAAACTTTGACGATGTCGAAATAGGTTTGTCAAAATGAGCGTCTTCACTGACATTTATACCATTGGCTTTTTACAGGATGACATGGATTTGAAGGCACTTGGGTTTGATATCGCTGAAGGGGTAAATGATCCATATTTACCGGGGGATTGTGGGATATTTGTTACAAGGGTGGACAAAGGAAGTATCGCAGATGGAAGGTTAAGGTACGCCTCGAGAAGCTGTCCTCTGCCCTTTTTCTGGCCCAGCTGTTTATCAAGTGCCTCGTCATCCACCCTCTTTGTCTTTCCAGGGTGAATGATTGGTTGTTGAAGATCAACGACATCGACCTGACAAACAAGGACAGGAAGCAGGTGGTGAAGGCTGTGCTTAACGGCGGAGGGCTGATCAACATGGTGGTACGAAGAAGGAAGTCTCTGGGAGGAAGGCTCGTCACTCCCGTCCACATCAACCTTGTGGGACACAAAGGTGCACCCGGGTGCTACATTATTTAACCGGCTCATGAATAGATTTAACAGCCGTCTGGATGTTTATGCTTCTTGTTGTTCTCTTCTGCGCCTCAGACAGCGGGATCGGTCTGGAGAGCGGCGTCTACGTCACCGCCATCGTCCAGGGCAGTCCAGCGGCCAGAGAAGGTTCTCTCACAGTGGGCGACAGACTGATCGCTGTGAGTGCCTGTTGGAAATCCTTTTTAAAATTCTTTTTTTTTTATACTGCTTTCCTCCACATCTACCTCACCACAGCTCACACAGGTGCCTTTGGCTTTCTAATCCAGGCCTTAGTATCCACACTCCAAACCCCCAGATAAGGTGGGATTTATTTGAGTATGTGAAGTCGAAATAGGAAATTCTCTCCCGCTTTGATTAAATCCTCCAGAAACTTGCAGCCATAGAGGGCTAGGTGGAGCTGTGCTCGCACACACACAGCTGCAACGTACTCCCACTCGAGGGAAAGAAGGACAAAAGGCAAATGTCAGAAATGGAACTGTGCATCTCAACCTCAATCATGCGGAAAGCGACCCTAATAGGGCCAGTAGCTGCAGCAATCTTAACTCCCCTGCTAGTTTAAAATAAGCATGAAATCTCTGCATTACCTTTTTAAGTCCTAGAGGACTTGAATATCTCAGCTCACCATTTAGCAGCATAGCCGTCTCCTCCATGTAGCCAGGGAACTGATATGCCAGATGATAGCTCAGCTGCAACCACAATTAGCAATGGTAAGTACAGATGATGTGCGAAGAGATCTCAATCGTGGGAGAGTATCGTATTTTATCATGCCCTTGTGGATGTTAATCACATGAGTGTGTCGGGTTATATATAACTTATTAAATGCTTTAATGCAAAAAAAGAGTCCAGAGTGCTGAATCTGCAATGAAATATGCATGGGATGCAATTGAATGTTGTTAGCCGAACTCCCCGGCTCAGAGGTGAGATCAGAGATTCTAGATTAAGCTTCTAGGTTGAAGCAGAAAGCTCTTCCCTTTATATTCTAATAATTCTCTGCCATGATATATCACTCACTCGCCCTTTTAATATCTCCGACCATTTGAGAAAAAAAGATTCCTCTCAAGTCGAGACCATTGTGATGGAAATGTGCGAATCGCAGCGTGGTTCTTCTTCAGACAGAATTGTGCTGGCCTAGATTTCTCGTGGTTTCCACACCGCACCACGGTGAGATCTCAGGCCCCCGGCTCGCTCGTGTGCAGGGGAGATGTCACCTGTACGTGTTTATAGATGTGCATCTATTTTAATAATACCGCCACCCAAGACATGCACACGCGCCTCAGAGGAGGATCAAAAAGACGAACACTGCTTCAGAGCTGAAGGACCTGTCCTTATTTCCAATGTCTTTCTCTGCTCCCCAGATAAATGGCATTGCTCTGGATAACAAATCTGTGACGGAGTGCGAGGCTCTGTTGAGGAGCTGCAGGGACTCTCTCAGCCTCTCTCTCATGAAGGTGGGCCACACTCGTCTCATTTTCTGAGCTCCTTTTCTTCTTCACCTGTGCCAAAACTCTTTACAAGCTTTTCTTTCTACTTTTGCATGCCCTACATAACAGTTCTACAACTTCAGCTGGATTATCTAACACATTACCAATTAGAGGCGTCACGATTTCAATTCAGGCTTTTAATTCCAATCATCAAAATCTAAAGCTTTTGGACAATTGGCCCAGTTTTTTTTTTCTCTCCACCTCTGACTGGTTCTCAAAGTAATTCCGACAGCATTAAAGATGTTGGCTTCATTTTACTTTTAAGAGATCCTTTATTGATTTTCTTTGGAAGCGATTTTAATCATGGGTGGAAAAAAACAAACTGCACAGAACTGACAACAGTACCAAAGATCCTTTATTGATTTGTTTGGGAAGAGGGTTTACTTGGGACATATGAGCGATACTCTGGATTGTTTCATTTTGAGGATCATTATTTGAATTTGCCTAACCATAACCTGCAAAAAGCCAACAGGATAAATTCAAGTCTTTGTTGTGAAATAGCCCTATCTTTTAAAGATGAATTTGTAAATGTAAATGTTATTTCATAGCCATCAGTGCTGTAAAAAATTAGGAATTAAATACAAAACACCCTATGCACAGTTAATTTGCCAGCGTGTCATTTGGTGGCTAATGTCTTCCTCTACTCTCCTCACAGTTCTTCCCTCATAGCACATCAGGCCAGAACATCTTTGAGAGTCTGCGTGAGTCATCAGAGAAGTCCAACGGGCGCATTCACCTGTCCGAGATCCACTCGCGGAACAGCCGCAACCTCAAACACAACAGCTCCACACAGACTGACATCTTCTGCCCTGATGTTGGAAGCACCAGCACAAGTAGCATCTCTGGGGAGAGGAGGAAGGTCAGAGGTGAGTCTGACGAGGTGTACGGCGACATCAGCAAGCCGTTCTCCACAGGTTCCCTCCACGCCACTGGCCTTCGGCCGGCCTCGGACTTGGGCACTGGCCGTTATGGGCCCAGTGCTTTCCAGGAGTGCTGTCCCTACAACAAGGCCCCTTCCTCCTTGCCCTTTGACCCTGTCTCTGCCTCGGACTGCATCACGATGGAAACAACCCTGGAGAAGAAGCACAGCGGGGGCACGTGGCCCAAGATGATGGTGGGAGGCATGTCAGTCGCACCAGATAACACCAGTTCAGTCACGGCAGCAGCCCAGCTTTCCATCTACAAATCGCCCAAGCAGAGGAAGTCCATCTTCGACCCGGACACTTTCAAACGCCCCGAAACGCCTTCCTCTAAGATGGAGTACATGGCAGCCAATCAAATCGCAGCAGTAGCCACCGCTGCTGCCGCATCTTCCCATTCCCCACAGCCTTCAAAGACAGAGTCCCTCTCCTCCTCGTCCACCCCGACCCCAACCCCTCCCACCCCACCCACCCGCAGTGACTCCTTTAAGTTCAAACACAAGCATCAAAGCAGCTCTGCCTCCGACTGCACCATCACCTCAGACGGCAAGGGAGAGGCTGCCATCTCCATGGCAGCAGGAGAGAGCAGAGACAGGAGTGAGCGAGAAAGAGACAGGAACGGAAACCACTATTTCCTCGATGGCAAGGTCCTGACCTCGAGGAAGTCATGTGACGAGGACATCGGCCGAACCAGAGGGGAGGAGCCAGAGGTGAAGAGGCCGCGTCCTAAATCTGCTCCCGCTCTTCGACGTAGGATGACCCCCCAGACCATCACCCTTCCCACCTTCCAAGTGAGTGCATTTAAGGCCACAAACATAAATTCACGTCGCGCATATCCTCCTATAAAATCCTCCCTGCTCCAATTTACGGAGGTTTGATTAGAAGCCTCTCTGATAAAGATATGAGAACAGGATGCATTTAAGTTTGAATTCAAAACAGGACCAACATTTCAAATCATCCCAGTGGGCCAAAGCATCCATTTTATAATAGAATTTACAGCCCCGTCAGAGTAATGCCTCTGGGACTTGCCTCTTAGCCGGCGTGTCGGAGTGATTGATGCCTCTGCACTGGCACTGCCACCCGGCCCAGGAGCTGAGTCAGTGCCTGGGGCTCAGACGGCCATGCCTGGCTACGTCCTCAGGCCCCCGACACACACAGGAGAATGCAGCGGAGGGGGATAAATGTTCATTTTACCGGTGTGGAATGTTCCTTCTGTCATTTTTTCTCATATGGTACTTGTCTGGAAGGGTAGAGAATTTCTCCCAAGACATAGAGGTGTTTTGTTACCCTGCGGGGGGTGAAATGATAACCGTTTATTTCTGTCACTCACCACAGAGCTACTCGAACGACGAGCACTCGCCAGAGCCCAGAGACATGCTGCGTTCCTCCCCGAGCCGCTCCCATAGGCACAGCGTCGGCTTCGTCCCCACAGTCTACAACGGCACCCTACCTCCCAGTGAGTTTCTCCGATGCTTGCATAAACTCCTGCTCTCGCCATAATCATCGACTCCCCCCTTTTTCTCTAACATGGCGGTGTATCTATGCCCTGTCAGATTCAGCCCACCGGGGTCTGTCCCCTTGCCCTGCTGTGACGGCCGTGATGAGGAATCCAGTGTACACCGTGCGCAGCCACCGCGTTCATACCAGCAACTGTCCGTCAGTCGCCTCCCAGATATGTCACCAGCACACCCACACCAGGTTACTCTTCATTTCCACACTCACATTTCCTCGACCCCCCTTTTAAAGACCGGCGGTTATGCCGCAGGCTCTTTAATTGTCTGTTTTCGGACGGGCTTGTTACGATGACTAATATTTTTTTTAATTAGCCTGTTTCCCAAAGGCAAAATTACATTATTAAATTTCGGGGTTTTGTTGAAAATAATTTCCTGCTGTTGCTCTTTTTGTGCCACTGTGATTTGGCCTGGCCCATCGATTTAATTAACTCTGGACTTTAAAATATCATGCCTGTTAAAGTAATTGTGCGAGCGTTGTATCCATAATTAGTCTTTCCTAAGGCTTGTTTTCTTCTTTTTTTGGGGGGGGGGGCTTTTGCAGCCCGCAACACCAGGGTCGTCTGAGCCTGGACCTGAGCCAGCAGAAACGCACGGGCGAATATTCTGAATCCTCTTCGTCACGCAGCAGCAGAGCCTCACACGGTACAAACTCACTGCCCTCCAGCGCACGGCTCGGTCAGTCTGGCACGCACGCACGCACACACACACACACACATTTAAAGGTCACCGACTCCATGTCCCTTATTCTCTTTTTGAATATTATGTCACAGCGTTCATTCCTGTATCATCTCATCCCTCTGCCAGGTTCTTCCAATAATGTCCAGTACCGCACCGAGAGGATCAAAATCCCTTCCACTCCCCGCTACCCCCGCTCCATGCTGGGGTCAGACAGAGGTACTGCTCTCACTCGCCACACTGGTATTAGAATAATCAAAAGCACCTGAGGTCAAACGGCAAACCAGCAGCTATGGGTCCGGCCATCATTTTCAAGCCGCGATCCCCAGGTTTTACTTTTCTCAGGTTCGCTGAGTTGTAAGATGAAAGTTTTAAATAGAGGTCTTACAGCACCGGCAGAAGAAAAACAGATGCCACATCGATATTGAGTCTCAGGTGTTGATATCTCATTTAAACACCTAAATTTGGCAGTTGGAGGCTTTCAGGGTCTTAAATCTTTGGTTACCACCAAATTATGAAACATCCTAATGTGCATCCTAATTGGTCAGATAGTGTTTAGACAAAAAAAGAATGTGTCCAGGTGTAAATAGTCTCCAGGCAACTCAAGATCTGATTACTCAGAGCTCCTCCTCAGGTAGTTAGAGCCATATCTTTTTACATTAAGCGTGAAAATGAAGCGTGAGGATATTTTTGGATGTAGGACAAGTAAGACGAGCTGTTTACTACTGAATAAAAGCTCTCTGTGACACAGAATGGCGTGAATGCAGTCATAATCAGATTTAAGTCTTCATGTGAGATTTAAATGTCATCTTAATCTGTTGTATTCTTCCCCTGAATCCAGGCTCCCTCTCACACTCCGAGTGTAGCAGTCCCAGTCTCATCACTCCTCCACAGTCGCCACTCAATCTGGAAACGTCGTCGTTCGCCAGCAGCCAATCGCAAGGCTCCATTTCCACTTTACCTCGGATCTCAGTCAGCCCTGTGCCAATAGGGGAGCGCAGGAAAGACAGGTATGATGTGAACGACTGCTCACAGACGGAACATTTGAACCCTCCAGACCCACTATAGCGCCTGAGAGTGTATACATGGAAAATAAGAGCCTGAGCTTCGCATAGGAGATAGTTTCATCAATAACTTGTAATGTTGAGATCTGTGGTGTCTCTTCGTCTTGTAAATCTAAAAATCGCTTATGGATGCTGTAGTTTTTTTGTTATGATCGAGAATTTTTGGCTCGAAATCGCACCACATAATCACCTTCAGTAAAAGGTGGGGTCTGGCAGTCTCTTGCTGTCGGAGAGGGAAACTGTTTTTTGAGGGAAGTTTACCAAAGATTCAATAGGGAGCAGCGACTGGGTGGCAGTGACTTGTCCATGTATGAATATTGTTTTTTTTTTGCGATCTAAGTTTCGAAAGAAGAGAATTACGACAAAGACATTGTGAGTCATTGTGTGATAGAAAATTACTTCAAATATAATTAATTGATTTGAATCAATTTCTGATATATTTTTATTCAGAGAAGGATTTGTGTTTTCAGGATGTTAAAGAAATGCTGGGGATCTTCTTTATGAAGTTACTGTCTCTTCATTTTGGTAGAAGGAGATGCAGTTTTAGTTTTTCTGGTGTTTCTTAAAAGCATTCACTCAAGTTTGGTCTGAAAATCTACCTGTGCCACATATTAGGTGAATAAAACGGAGGTTGTTAAATGATAATTAACAAATAATGATAATGATTAGCAAGTTGTGATTGTTGAAGTTATTCTTGTTTTTGGAATAGATGTTTGTTTGGATTGAGTAGGAAAATGCTATTTTAAGTAAGGGTTTGCAGTGAACTGAGTCAACCGGGCTCCAGAAGGTTTCGAGCAAAATACCAGATTATAAACCGTCCATGCCCAGCTGGACCACATGTCGGCACCATCACGACATTTTTTCGCTGCCGCAAATGAATTTTCTCGCATGTTCTTGACCAAATTTCCTGATCTGGTGTCAAAGACAATTTTGTTGGCAAATTGAAGGTTGCCTTTCACAGCTGATCTGCTAACAATATTAACCAGATCATCGCCTAGAAGATCAAACTGGTGAGATACTGAGAGGATGGCTCTACAGATGGTGTAGATGTCGGGTGAATGATGGAGAGAATGATTATAAGGATCACTTCAGAGGCAGCTACTACATGGCCTACATCTGCCCTCTGGGATCCTCCTAGGCTATTTCAAAAGGAGTTGCCAGGCAACAGGTCTATAACGGTCAGAGCTGTGCAATCCTGCATTGAAATTCAGATTGAAATCCCATTAAAACTCTTTTTATTTATCGGAAAAGAGAGGGAAGCAATGATCTGCTTGGGAATTTTCAACATTTCTGTCCCATTTTTATGTCGCTGACACCTCTCAGTCTTTCTCACTGTTGCTGTCTCTGTATGATATCTGTCCTCCATTCTCCTCTTTATCTTCCTCCCGTCTGTCTCTCTGAACCCTCCGCTTCCAGATCTCTTTACCGTAACCGATCTTTTCTAAGGATTCCTCTGGCTGCAAGGCCAAGGTTCTCCTCTCTCAGGAGCCTCAGGTTCGTTCTCGCTCAAAGTGCTAAAAACCAAAGGGAATGCCCCACCCACCCTTCCCCTGACTTCACGTCGTTCCCATGCTTCAGTGCAGTTGGGTAGAAAACACAGAGGAGCAAGAATGCAAAAGGAGAATTTGTGATGTTTTTTTTTCCCTCCACAAAAGCGTGGTTTGATTTTTAGATTGCTAGTTATTTGCATGCTACAGTATCAGTGCCTTAGGAAGCACACTTAAAAAATTGGGATTAGCTACACTTGATGAACTTGAAAGGTACAGTATATGTTTCTATGTCTGCACTTGTCTCCCTCCATGTCGGAAAACCCACGTGATTCTCAGATATTGCATGCAGCGTCCATGCCCTCTGATGACGACATGGCCGATATGCATGTGTGTATTATGGCCTTAAGCCAAGTCACCCTTTAGCGTGCAGTATGTATGTTATGCAAAGGTATTATTATTGTTATTATTATTCAGCCTGGAGCTTCAGGGTCATGGTCTTGTTTGTACATCACCACTCTGTTTCCCCTCGTCTCTGGCTGCTGATCCATTCTTCTTATCTTCCTTCATAGAACTGTCTGCCATGTCCAAAGCCAACTTGTTATGAAGACTCAGAAAGTTCATGCAAATCTCCTTCATCTGAAGGGATTTCACTTGGCTGTGCTTTTTATGATGCTGTACACAGTGCGCTGTACTCCAAACAAGTCTAGTTTCTTCTGTTAGGCCAGGCGTGAAGATGATCAACTTACAGGCCTGGGGAGGGGGACAGCTTCTTCTTACTATTGATGATTTTTATAATTCTGACCAGATACGATTTTGAAACAAAAGCCTGGGTAGCAACTAACTCTCCAGAGCTGTAAATAAGTTGGTCAGTCCATCACCACACCCTCTCAACTTGATCCTGCCTCGTATCCTGTAACCGCTTCTCTTGGATGCTATTCATTTTATACGCTTTCTCCTTCCCACCAGGCCGTACTTGGAGGAACCCCGCAATGTCATTGTGCACAAAGGTGCGGAGCCTCTGGGCATCTCCATCGTCAGCGGGGAGAACGGAGGGATCTTTGTCTCTAAAGTTACTGGAGGTAGCATCGCCCACCAGGCAGGACTGGAGTATGGAGATCAATTATTGGAGGTATGAACAACCTACTGCATGTGGGGAAGCTTACAGCTTCAATCAGCATGAATAAGAGTACAGAGCCAGATGCCTGACAAAGAGCAGAACAATACAGGAGTAGTCTAAAACTGATTGATATGACTGACTTAATACATTATTCTTTCAAAGCCTCAATCATTCTGCTGACAACAACACTTTAATTCTGTATTTTGGAAGACAGTATTCATTAGTGTTGTCACAGATCCCAATATTTTAATATTGAAATCCATATTGTGAGATTTCCTGTCTTGTTTGATTATTTAGCAGGTCTAGGTGCTCTATAAATACTATGAAAGTATCAGAATGCTCAGCCCACGGAGAAATCCAAGCAGCCCCTAATTAGAATCAGTGCCTTTAAACAGGATTGTCAGGAACTGTAAGGTTGTGATGTCACAGTACTCTGTACAGTTAAAGTCCTCCTTAATGCCCCCAGTATAGCTGAAAAATCACCAGCAAAATGTATGTGTAAATACATTGTGCTGGGCCTGCTCAGGTCTGTGTGAGCTGACCAATCAGAGCAGATAGGCACTAAAACAAAGTGTTCAGAAAGAGGATGAATAGAGATGCTGCGGCAATGGACGGGATAGACATATTAATGTTTTTTTTCCCGTTTTTGAACCTTAAAGCATACATTTACTAATAGATGCACAAAATAAAAGTATGAACCTGAAAAATAGCAAAATGTGGGAACTTTAAATACCCGAGCCATGATGTCAGCTGCCTGTTCTAGAACAAAGTGCACTGGTAATCTTTTACAGTAGAAATCCATCTCTTAACACATCTGTTTTAAGACAATCATGGACATCTTGTCGAGACTTGTTTCGCCTTTATTACAAGGTAATACTTAAACGGATGAAATCACATCCCATTGATCTGTAACTGCTCAATATGATGATGTGTTGAGAATGACTGCATCATGCATTATTTAGATGAGACAGAAAACCCATTTATATGAATTAGTGATGTAACATATCCATATCTATATTCCAAACAGGACCACCCATGTTGCAAGGCAAGTAATGGGTAATGGCTGTCTGGTCTTTTAGAAGAGGGAGCATGCACTCTCTCTTTCTGAGTAAAAATAAATCCTTTGTCTGCTCTCACGAGAATCTCCCCCACCAATTACTACTAATGACCTAAACCCATGAATGGACCGGGCACATATCGTTTTCATGCCTCTTTTTTGTTCCGTCTAAGACTCTGTCCCTAATCCGACCTCTCTGCCTTTTTATAGTACAATGGCATCAACTTGCGGAACGCTACGGAGCAGCAAGCCCGCCTCATCATCGGCCAGCAGTGCGACACCATCACCATAATGGCCCAGTACAACCCACACATGTACCAGCTGGGAAACCACTCTCGCTCCAGGTAACGGTGACGTTCCGTGTAGTAATGTGTTGGAGTTTGTTTCTCAGGTGTGCTGCCTGGCTGATTACTGAATCACCTCGCAGCAAGTGTTTCAGTTAAAGAATGACATGGATATTTATAGTGTTCTATGCGGCCAAGTGTTCTGTAAATGCACCTGTAAGTTGTTGTTTTTTTGTTTTAGGCCAGATGATACATTTTCATTGCGCTCACACTTTTTTTTTTTTGCCGAATTAACATAAAGGAATCTCTGAACAGCAGTTGTTCGCCCGGGCGCCAAGTATAGAGATGTAATTAACTGTATAGCTGTTCCTCTTTAAATAATGAGCCCAGTAAGTGTTAGAAACTGGAGTGTGCTACCAATATTTTGAGCGCCAAAGAATTTTAGCTTTCTATCAGCTGATCTTTCTGATCCCGATTCTGTCAACCTGTAGTCCCCTCGCAGTTCAGTTCAGTGGAATAGAGTTGTGCAACATGTTTTTCATTTTGATGTACCCGTTGGACTTCAGCAGGTAACTCTGTACTTTGTCCAGGGTTCGTACGGGTGCTTGAAATCCTTGAAAGTGCTTGAATTTCAATGTTGTGTTTTCAAGGTCTGAAAAGTGCTTGGATTTTAGTTTAAGTGCTTGAAAGTGCTTGGCATTATAATTTGTGTCTTTCACAAAATTGGGATCAGACTGGATAATTAATTTCTGAAGTTTTTGCTATTATGAAACTTAATTTTAGATGTTTACAGCATAATACAATGTACATAATTGTGATAAAAAGTGAAGAAAAAAATCATGAGTATATATATATTCCTGTAGATACGTATTTTACCCCAGCAATAAGGTGCTGGAAAATCTTGAAAATGACCCTTAAAAGTGCTTGAAAAGTGCTTGAATTTGACCTTGAAAAATGTGTACGAACCCTGTTTGTCGATCTTAATCTAGATTTGGACATTTTTTGGTGCTTCTGTAGTCCGAACATGATTTTGAGCTACAGACAATCTTCACATAGCTCTAACAGAGCATGCAACAGGGGAGCAAACGGGAAAAACTTGCATCTTGCAACATTTTCTAGTTGAACTATTTATGGAATGGGCCTGAACGATAAAACTCTTCGACACGCCAGATGATCAGGAAGCCATTTGAGTAATTCCCCTACAGTGACGTGCATTAAATCTGAAGCTTTGTGTAATGTAATTTGATGGATGGAGCCAAATCTTTCCCCATTTTTCACTTTTTGCAGCTCCCGTCTGGAGCCAGTCAGCACTCAGTCAACTCCCCAGGGGAGTGGAGCCGCCACCCCCGACAATCACTCCACCATCGATACACTCAGCGAACAGGACGAGGGCACGCTCACTCCCTCCTCCAAGCAGACCACGCCCACTACCAGCCCCAGAAATTTCATCAGGTAATGGTCTGCACAAACATTAACAGAAAGAAGAGAAACACCCCCATCATAGTATTGTATTTGGCATGGTGAATCAGGCCTTTCTTTGCAAAAGTCCACCACATTTATGAGGTTACAAGTCTTACTCATGAACCTATACTGTCATTTAACTTTATACTTGCAGTAACCTGTTGGCAAAATATAGATTAATTTAACTCACTCAAGGAAGCATATTCCTACATAAAACCTACCTCTGCACAGGACCACTTACCTTTATTCTTGCCTGCGATGCTTGAATAAGAAGATGATTTGTCTGAAGTTTGGTAAAAAAATGATCTTGCGAAGGCCTTAAAACCATTAGATTTAAGCGCCTTGATTACCTGTAGGCACACTGCTCTAACGGCCGACCCGTTGTCCCGTAGAATGCCGTCTGAGGGCGGCAGGAAGATGGCTGAGCCACGGCTTGTGACGGTGCGCAGGCCTGGGGTGGAGGTGGGAGTCACGCTCTGTGGAGGGAACCTACGGGGCGTCTACATAGAGAGCCTGGATGAGGACAGTCCTGCCAGAGGCTCCGACGGGCTGCTACCTGGGGACCTCATTCTGGAGGTACGGACACAAACACACGTGCATACATACAATATATTGCCTCGTGGCTTTCGTAACGCACAGAAACTGCAATACACCGTGCAAAAAGTGATGATTCATGTAAGGCTTTGTGTCTTGAGTAACTGCAGAGACGGATCTTTTTAAGTGGGAGTTTTATTCAGTTTCACAAATGGAGTAGCTGTTGATTTCTGTAAGGCAGTAAACAGCTGTAGGTGTGATATCACTTTTCTGAAAACTTTTTAACAGCACACCAAGCTTCATATATAACAACATCATATACGGCAGACTCGAGCCCAGCCAGAAGGCATTGGCATTTCTTTCCTGCCTGTCATTGTTTCTTCATTGATCTTCTCCCCGTCTACATTGGCTGTCGCTCCACGTCGCCGATCTCTCCGGAGCACCGCAAACTCATAATAGACGATTCCTGGCATGCCCCCACTCAGCCCTCCGCCACAAAGGGGCCTGCTATCCGAATTGCCACGCAGCTTTGTCATCAGGCCGCGCAGCATCAGTCTGTCCTTCAATCTCCCATCCTGTTTGTTTTCTTCCGCACATACATGGCACAAATCAATACCCCGACACTTTAATACGGCTGAAAGCTCCGAGGGAATGTAGCCTAGCGGAACCTTCACTGGCACGGCAAATCATTTCACAGAGGAGCGCAAGCACTCACTCAGATCTCACCGCGAGTTTCTTATTTTCCATGATTTTGAAGTTCACTCTCTCCTCATCATCTCCTGTCTTTCAGTACAACTCGGTGAATATGAAGAATAAGACGGCAGAAGAGGTGTACGTGGAGATGCTGAAGCCTGCGGAGACGGTCACGCTCAAAGTGCAGCATCGTCCAGATGACTTCAGCATGCTCAAAGACGTCCCAGGGGATGGCTTTTATATTAGGTACGTGCATAAATACACACGCACGCGGATCATGTTGTCGGGCGTTAATGTGATACAGCTCAGTAAAGGCAGCGCGCTAATTTTCCCCACGCAGCCTCATCTTTGTCCGTGCTGCTGCTATATATAGAACCACCACTGGAGCGCCCCTTGGACAAGCTGGAATCTTTCTCATCTAACCAATTATGTCCCAGATCCACTGTGTGGCTGCAATGATGCTAATCACACCACGAATTTAGGTTATCTAATCTGTCTGCTCGCTACACACCAGACCCAACACCGTGTCCATTTTAGCACTGGGTGTTTTCCAAGCTGTTAGAAATACATTGAATATAGATGGAAAACGAAGAGCTAAAATAGTCCCGTTTTTTATTGTTGGGAGCGTTTTGCCGCAGCTGCCGCAGTCACTTGTCATATAGGCAAGTGGGCTCGTGATGTCATTGGCAGTTAATACACTCAGCCTGGCTGGCTGTCACAGATAGGCCGCTCGGCAGTGACTTATGAGGCTCCAACAGGAGTCAAGCGAGGCCTGTACTGTCAATAGATTTCTCTACACTTCCTTCCCATCTCCCCGATCCTCTGTCTTTTCCCCCCGTCACACCTTTCTCGTCTGACACCTCGCCTCCTCTTTCACTTTATCAACTTTATTCTCCCTCGTCCTGCCCTGCTCTGCTTAACTCCCCATCTATCTTTGTCTCTCCCTCCCCACCAGAGCGCTCTACGACAGGGTGGGGGAGGCCGAGGGGGACCTCAGTTTTAAGAAGGATGACATCCTGTTCGTGGATGAGTCTTTACCAAAGGGCAGCTTCGGGACCTGGATGGCCTGGCAGCTAGATGAGAACGCGCAGCAGATCCAGAGGGGGCAGATCCCCAGCAAGTACATGTGGGTGGAGAATGCAGCGCACGCTTACATATGTACATTTTTGAGCTAGCGGACAGTTGGTAGCAGCTGTGGCAACAGTCTGCACCATACTGCTACAATGTAGGCGTCATATGTAATGTCCCCTCCCCTCCATATGCTGTGGACTGTCCTTTTGTCCTAGTCACTGACAAATACAACATCATAATCAAGAATCAAGTCATTAATGTCCCGTTTTAAAAGTTTCAACCCCTAATTGCCTATTGAGTCAAAAAGAATGATGGAAGAAATGACCAGTTATTTATAACGTATATTTGTTGTATTTGTTATTTTGCCCAGCCAAGCTTGAGTCTCAGAACTACATGAACATTTAACTACATGAACCTTAACTCTCATCTTAATGCAACACATTCTCTCCTGACGTCTATCAAACAATCCTGGTCATTTTTAACACTGATGCACATGCAGCCATTTTCTCTGCGATTCCTCTAAATGAATCTCTTTTTGCATGTGTGGTGTAGGATGGACCAAGAGTTTTACCGCAGACACAGCGTGACAGAAATGAAGGAAGACTCCGGTAAGACTCTCTCTGCGGCGGCCCGCAGATCCTTCTTCAGGAGGAAACAGAAACACAAGCGCAGCAGCTCCAAAGACAGCAAAGAGACGGTGGCTCTGGACGCCATCAGCACAGACTCCATCCCCTTCCTCGACGGTGAGAAGAACGGTTCGGATGTTTCGAATTTGAAAAATGGCCGCAAAAACGTAGGGTGTTTGACAGATCTGTGTGTTCTTTGCGATCAGACTGTGTGAGCCTGGCGTACCAGCGAGTCCAGAAGGTGGAGTGCACCTCTCCACGACCGGTACTCATCCTCGGACCGCTTACCGACCCCGCCAAGGAGATGCTGGTCAAAGAGTCCCCCGGGAAGTTCTGCAGATGTGTACTGGGTGAGTTCACCTCATCCAGATGTTTGTCGGTCCTACAGATAAAGCAAATGGTTTACCGAAGTTCTTAATAGCTGTTTGATGGTTCTTTTAATGAAATGCAACTTCAGAGTTGAAGACATGGGTGGATTGTTTTAGTTGTTTTTTTTTGTTTTAGAAATATCCATGCCTTTTCCCAAAGACTGTTTTCTTTACTCCGACCGTTTCCGTCATGTCTGCAGAGGTGATGAAGGCATCCCAGCAGGCCATCGAGAGGGGCGTCAAAGACTGCCTCTTCATCGACTACAAGCGCAGGAGTGGCCATTTTGATGTGACCACGGTCGCTTCTATAAAGGAAATAACAGATAAGGTATTTAGTCAGTGCCTTTCGTTCTCCTCCGATTTTATCAGTATAGATAAAGTGGGTTCAATTTGTCTTTTTATCTCAGCGTGTGCCCGAGATAAGCTATCAGCCTTGCAGCACTTCGGTCTCGGATATCGATAAATGAAAAGCAAGATTCCTGCTCCCGACAGCAAATGTCCATTTTAGTTACATATTCCTAAATGTCGTAGCTCACAGTAATCATCATCTCTGTAAACGTGCCTGTGTTATGTTTCTATTTTTCAACTGCAGTAATTTGTCTGGTTGTAATGTTTGTCATAACTTTTAAAACGGTTAATCTATTCAGTTTGCCTGTTAAAGTCGTGCTTTTGTTTTGGTTTTTGGATGCAGGGCTGTCACTGTTTGCTCGACATTGCCCCGCACGCCATCGAAAGGCTCCACAGTGTTCACATTTATCCAATAGTTGTCTTCGTCCGCTACAAAAACGCCAAGCAGATCAAGTAAGTAGCAGCCCACACACAGATCTTCCTCAGTTGTTTCTGTGAACCACTCACGCTGTCGTAGTACAGTGCCATATGCACTCCCTATTAATGTGTGTGAATGGAGCAGAATCAGCCTCCATGCTCTCCATCTCTCCGTGAACCCTTTGGCGTGTCTGTCAAAACGCCCCAACCCACCACAAACGCTTGCATAATCCCAAACAGCTGGTGAAGCATTCCGGTTTGTGTCTTAGTGTTAAAAATAAGGTCTGTCAGTTCAAGTGCTGTATCTCTCCTTCACTTGGATCGGGGATGTGCCAGGGTTCATCAGACAGAATGACCTATTTTATTTAAGGGGAGACACTAACAGGTGAAAACACTTGCATAGATCAGCTTTGAGATTTCGGGCTTCCATATCATGTCATCTTTAAGATTTAAGGAAAAGAAAAACATCCCAAAAACACATTTAGGTGTTTATTTTAGTTGAGATTTCTGTTCTGGAAATATGCTTTATGCATTTTGCGCTATTAACTTGAAAGCTTAATTTGCTTATAAACATAAGGTACAAGGTTAATTTGTCATTACTTACAATGCTTGAAAGGTTTGAGTCCTTTTATGCTACATTCACAGGGGGAAAGAGTGTAGAGGATGGATTAAAAATACCAGAAAAAAAATCCTTCAAAAAACAGTTGTCCTAATGCAAGTAACCAACGGGGAAAGTTTAGTTGATATCTATTAGTCAAAATGTTTACCTGTAGTGTCTTCCATTTGAAAGACATATTTCAATACCTAATGAACAACAGACAACGTCTGCCTAATTTGTGCCTGATTCTCATAAAGGATTCCCTCACTGGCTGATCAAATCTTTATTGGACATAATCCAAATAAAAGAAAGATAAGTGGTCACTGGTGTTGGTTTCATACCTCTACAGTATTTGATGAATGCCCCCTTCTTGTTCCACAGGGAGCAGAAAGATCCAGTTTATCTGCGGGACAAAGTATCTCAAAAACATTCCAAGGAGCAATTTGAAAGTGCACAGAAGATAGAGCAGGAGTACAGCAAATTCTTCACAGGTTTGTATGCTATCAAAACACACAATTCAAAAAATTATTAATGAAAAATATGACATTTGATAGTATGTGTTTACAAAATCAACCAAAGAGTGACCTTCTCTTTGCAGGTATTGTCCAAGGCGGCACCCTCCCGTACATTTGCACTCAGATCATGACTATAGTTGATCAAGAACAAAGTAAAGTCCTGTGGACTCCACTCGGCTGCCCCTAGAGGAGACCGGCTGCCACTACAGCAAGCTGCGGCTTTCACCTCCATTCCCCCAAACACTAATTAACCCTTTCACACTATACCAATAGGTACACTACAGCAAGCTAGTTATGTAAATTATTGATATTTTTTTATTTTTGTCTTTATTGTTATGATTTATAATCAGAGCCTCCTTTTTATTTTTCCAGAGCAGGTTAGTAGCACTGGATCTCCGCGTCAAAGTTCCTTCAGTCTTCCCTAAGGGTCTCTGGTGGTGTATTGTAATGCTGCATAGTAAGCGTCCGTTTACAGTCAAAAGACAAGTCTGACTATTGGTGTTCAGTATTTGCTTGAATGCGTGTCCCTCTCCGTGTGTACACAAACCTCAACACTAATGAAGTTCAGCCCCCTCTGACCCACCCGTGTACCAAATGCCATCCGTGGTTTCCCTAGAATTATGCACCCATTTGACGACGACTGACAACTAATTGTGTGTGTTTGTTTTTGTGCGTGCGTGAGTGTGTGAGTGTGTGTGCGTGTGTGTGAGTGTGCGAGAGAAAAGACTGTTGTAACGACAATTTCAGTTGAGTTGAATCACGGCAGTTTGTTAGCATGAGTACGATGCTCTAGAAATGGAATGCCGGGATCAGACATCACATTCCTCGCGTGATCTTTTCATCACGAAAGTGCAAAAAGCATCAAACCTCTTGAAGTATGTAGCTGCGGTCTCACTGACGACTCAAAACACATCGATGTTCGCTCTATGCATTGTGTTTCTATAGTAGCCGAGTGTGTGGACAGTTTATGGGCCTTTCGGAAGTGCCTTCGGAGAAGAAGCCTGATCTGAAACCAGCCCCTGATCACTTAGCCGGAAGGTTAAGAGGATTCTGTCTTTGAGGATCCAATGCATAATTTCACACATCAGGGGCTCGATGATTTTGAGGGGCTGGTTTGAGACCAGTATTGTGCAGAGCGCATGACAATGGCGAGGATTTGAGGGTAGGCCGAAGAGGCGGCCAACGGGTTAACCCCTCAGAATGCACTCCAGGGCTAGACAGACCACTGTGTAACTATCATTCTATCTCTTTAACATATATTTAACAACAATATAGAGTATAACATATACAGTATGCAGATACATCTGAGAAAAAAAAAAACAAATATATATATATATATATAAATATATATTACATGTATTTTCACTAGGTTATATGCCTAGGAACGTCTGGCGGTTAAGTCATGTCTTAGCAGGTATTAGCATGTTTTGTTTTTTTTAGTTTTATTTTTGTTTTCTCGTGGTTGGTCGTCAGTCACTTATCGATGTACTCGTTAAAAGAGACACTATGAAGCAAAGTTTTGCAGGGTAATATCTTAAAGGATTTTCCTCTGATCTGTTTAAATGTTAGTGACTTTTCATTGTTATTTAATTGTATTTTTTTATTCAGGAAGCAAAAAATATTGACAAAAAAAAAAAATATTCTGCCCTTCCTCGAGGAAAAAAAACAACTATATCCTGTATCTTATTGTGCCAAAATCCACTAAGGCAACTTTATCCTTTTTTTATTTCTGTTTTGCACTTGTTTACCTGTTAACCTTAAACACTAAACTGTTCCTAGGTTTCCAGTTGACGATAAAAAGGTACTATAATTTCTACTGTAACTAATTCACGTTTTTATCTCTCACATCAGTTCCTTTCATTTCATCGAAGGCCTTTTTTTAATTCTTAATTAGAGAAAAAAAAAAAGGATCACTTCTTATTTGAATTATTAAAAAGGGATCTATTCTTGCACAGTTTTTTCAAAGGAAAATTGGTCCACAAGTTTGACTATGGGGCTAAAAAAAAGAGTAAGCAGAAGTAAACTGTAATGTTACTATTTTTCTGAGTAGGTAGCATATGTTAGAAAGAGAGAGACAGAAAGCGAGAGAGAGAGAGAGAGAGGGATACAACGTGAAGTGGTTGTACTTTTAGAAAGGGTCTAGATGCCAGGTACTGATTGAACTTTTCTTTTATTAAAAAGAATGTGATTTGTATGTTGAGACATTAACATGAGAATAAAACTCATTTTCTGTATCACAACATGGACTCAAGTCTCAGTTATTTGTCTTTGTGAAATTTTATGTGACGCTTGACATTTTTTTTCTCCCCCCCACATCCTGTGATTAAAAGATGTTAAAGTGAGACGAGACGATGCTCTGCGTCCTCCTGTATTATTTAGGTTACGCTTTAAAGAAGCGGATGAAAGCACGGCTGAGAGCAAATTTTCTATTTAACGTCTCGCTGAAATGTGACTGTGTCCTTCAGAGACGTACGGGGATGAAAGTGAATCCATTTCGCTGGAAGCCGCGAGTGAGAAAGTGGCGGATGAAATGGCCATCAATTTCTGAGTTGAGATAAGGTGGTGTGACAATATCTGCCGCGATCTCGGTAGCGGTCGATAAAGACGTGGCCTTGCTTCAGAGTCGAGGCGGGCTGCGTTCTTTGGTTTATACACACTAAAAGACGCTGTGGAGCTTTATCTGTTGTTCAGCAGCTCCACGGTCATGCGTCATGTTTTACACTGACAGCTCAATGTGTTCTCTTCTCACAATAGAACATTGATTCTGTGACACCAGATACACTTATTTAAGATAAGGGTTGTGCTCACTGATGAATGGATTTCCACATAACTTGGATGGAGGATGGGCCTTGGACCGTAATGAACCCCATTAAGGTTTGGTCTGGATCCAGGATGGTTTTTGACACTTTTTAACATGGCCAGTTAGGGTATTGGTCAACATTTCTCATGGAATAACGTCTGGATCTTGATGAAATAAATCAGGCGTATTTAGATGGCTGGTATCTCTGAGTGGTAAATCTGAAACATCTGGAGCTAGCAGGTTTAAATCTGTTTTCATAGAGGGTAGTCTTTATACTGTTACTAATGGGGATAGGGACCTCCACCTAGTTGTTCTGAGATAATAAGGATTCAGAAATGTGAAAATCTTTCACAGTTTTACAAGTGTACCCAAGCAGATATGATGGATTTCAGTGCGGATCCAGATCTGTATGGAGATAAAACTACATAACTACACAACTACATTATGTGACCTCTTTGAGAGTCATATATGACACTCAATGCGTTCTCATTTGGCACTCTCAAAGGACAAGATCCCACCCCACAAGATCAACCTCATGCTGATAGAAAGTCAGGTCGAGCTCCTTAGTCCACAGAACTGTTCTTAGTGTGGAGCTTTACAGCAAAAAGAGTGTTGTAGAATTAATCTAAGCAACTGAAGGAGATGGGGACTCGTTTGGGGCAGATCCCGTCTAACGTGCTAAACAAGCTCAACCGCACGTCTAGGGTGTAAATAATCTATATTCAAATCAATTCGGATTACTTGGATTAAGCTGTATGAGCTGTATGGAGCCATTTATCTTTTCTTTCACTTTGTTTTTTCACATTTTAACACAAGTACCTCAGTAAACTGCAGCTGCAACACTGTTTTGCAGTTAATCTGGAGAAATGTTGTGTGGGGTAGATGATCACTGAATTAAACTTTTTGGGTGAACTGTTCCTTTTATTGCAATTCTTCAAAGTTTGACAGACATGGGCCCAACTTTATGTTATATACAGTACATTCCATATTATCTCTGTGTTTCTGCAGTATTCTGTGAGAGTTCTTTTCCATGCAATTGGCCAGCCTGTGGCCGCACCACATCCTGCTGGTTGATTGGGCGGGCGCCTCTGGCTTGAGGTTGTTTCCTCTGAAGCTCCGCATCCGGGTTCACATGGTCCTCTGGCCAATGATGTCACAGTGAATGACCACCCTCCAGCTGCCTGTCAGGTTCATTGGGGCAAGAGAGCAACCCGTGCCTCCGAAACATTCAGCATGTCTCACGCTGCAAACTCACTTCTTATAGTTGAGAACTTTTTCATTGTTTAACAAAACCACAGTGACTTTTCTTAAGGCTCCCTGGAGTTTCTCAAGGTTTCGGTCACCAGTTCCTTCGCACTTCATCTGTAATACTTGTCGGTGCATGTTTGCTATGCCGTGCCACAATTCTTAATGTCCTCCAAGTACCCTCTCGCCTGTTTTAGAAAGGGGTAGGGTCTCCAGCCCTCCTGCTGGGGTGTCTGTTTCAAGACAGCTGCTGACAGCTCAACTGAACTTGAGAAGTCTTAAGTCTGACAGCGAAGGATCTTTGTAGTCCGACTCGGCAAGCCGTGGCCTTTACCCGTCTCTCTGCATGATGGGTTGAATTGGTCCGGTTCGGCCCTCTGCTGCTTCTCCAGCATGTTGATGTCTGCAAAGGTCCTGCGGGATGACCACCCGACTGCTCTCATGCTAATCTCCTCATCTGTCAGCACAACCCTACAGCGGAAGTTCTGCTGGCCCACAGGAGCCGCTCGCCCAACAGCTGGCCTTTCATGGGGGATGATCAATTCAAGTCCCTTCTGCCGTGGCCAGCAATAAACACCGGCAAAGATTTACTATGACACACAGTGTATGTAGTATGTGCTGCCGATGCTCTCACTTTCTGTGACCTCTCCCGGGGGCTTATTGTTGCTTCAGATTGGAACTCGATAGGCTCCATTGTGTACTGTAAATGTAAATAATTTCCCATTAGTCAGACAATACTATTATGCAGCATAAATTATATGCAGATATGTTTGTAATTCTCTGTGAATCGACAACATGAATAAACACTGTTGCTCTGAATGGAAGGCCTCTGTTAACTGGACGTACTGGGATTCACACCGCGGTGTTTCCTGCCAATAACATCACTTATCCAATCAAGATGAGCAGTAATTAAACACGTCATCATCATGAGGCATTGTTAATCTTGGCTTTATTACTGTAGTTCTTGATTACTTCAGTTTGAGTTAGTAAATTTTTATTTATTTAAGGGTAATTCCAACAATTTTACAGATAAAATGTGGTAACAGGTCTACTACAGTACTGCTGCTTGTTTGAAAAAAGTAGTATGAAGCCTTTTGTGGCTCCAGAGGAAGCTGCATGTAATCTGATAAATAGCACCAGTGACGTCACTCAGTTGCTAACTTGCATCGTGGGTAATGTAGGAGCCAGATTTTCCAAAGGAGGTAGATGCGTGCATTACAAATGGGGATATCTTCAGTATAACAGCCATATGGGTCGACAGTGTTGCGCATGAACGCGCTAAAATCACGGCTAACAAACACAATGATGGTTTTCAACCGAGAACATGGATAAATGATCACAAACAGCCATTCATTGTTGGATTTGACATTACAGATTTATTTTACTGTGAATCTGAAAAGATACTGGAGTTCAAAGCTGGATTACAGCCGCTCAAAGGGATGCGATCGCACTGAAGCCGTCATTAGCTCAACCGCTCACTAGCATGCAACTTTCCAGAGATATTTCAGCATCTTGCATACGACGAATTTTGATGCAGCATATAACACTGTGGACCCCTGACAACAAGACTGAGGAGTAACACATATGTTGACACTTTAAATGTAATAAACCTGGCCAAGTCTTATAAGTAACATCCGACCATAAAAGCAACTTATTATCACCCATATTTCTGTTTCTTGGGAGCACGAGCCCTAGTTATTATACTGCTGCAGAGGACGAAGAGAGGAGGAGAGGTGTAGAGAGAGAACAGTCCGTACAGGGAGGAGGGCTGGGGTGGATGGTCCGGTTAAAGAAGCACAGGACCTTCATTCAGAAGTGAGTTGTTTGTGTCCTGCAAAACTAGAACACAACAGTGAGGTGTTTCATTTTCACTTGCTAGCGTAGTTACACGATGTAAATAAGATACCGCAAATTATAAATGTAACGTTGGTGCGTTCATAACTGAAATCATAACAAATGTAATTATTTTACGCCAAACCACAATCTTCTCCCAAACCTAACCTAAAAGTTTATATGCCTGAACCTAACCACACTGTGACAGTATGATAAAGGTCCGGTACGCTGCAGACTTTATAAGAGGAAAAATAAGCTCCCCAGAACACTGTTTGAAGCTAGAAAGGTGGCAGGGTCCGCCACACATAAACAAAGAAAAACAGTATGAATCTGTCCTTTGACAGGTTGTTTATTCAGTTTAATCAGTCATAAAAACAAAGAGCTTGTTTATTTAGTTTGTTTGGGCATTAAAAAAATCTTTCTGTTCTGATTAAAAAATCTTCTCCAGAACTACATAGTGCACCTTTAATATGTACAATTGGAGGTATCGCCTTTAAAATGTAACATTAAAAAAACAAAGTGTACTTGGATCCTCCTGTTGGGCTGCCGTAGAACAGCATCATTTGCATTGTAATGTGACAGTTCACCATTTGACCAGCAGGAGGACGACTTCAGGGCTGCTGCTCCGGCTCAGGGCCCATCCTGACAGTCCGTGTGATCAGACGCTGTTCAGCTGGACCGCAAGTCATGAATCAGGCTTCATTTATTGGTGTATAGTTAAAACCTTTGCTCGGGCTGTCTGATTTTGATCTGCAGGCTCACGATGAAGCTCAAATGTTTGTGAACTGGTGTAAAACTGGGCAGCAGAAATCTGTGGGAATGTCAGAAACACTCAACACATCACACGCACACCCCACCACACACACACACACTAACCGAATGGCGGAGAGCAGCGTTGGCCTGCAGTGCTTGTTATTTTATGCGAAGTCAAAATGCTTGCATAGACGTTCATAACTCTGGAGCGCCATCATTCACAGATTGCCTTGTCCTCAGTGTTTTACAGCTCGCCTCCCCTCCCCAGGTTAAAAGATTCTGTTACGGCAGCTATTTCTGTAGAAGCACGAATCTTTCCCAGACAATAAATTACCTCTGCTGCACATATATCACACACCTTCCCCTCACTCAGGCATGTTTACCTTTCAGACAATCTGCGCTCGGGATCAGCTGTCATATTTACACTCTTTCACGGGCTCAGACATTTGTTGATCAAATCATAAAACCTTTGACTGTCACTTTCTGGAAGCATTCAGGAGGACTTGGAGGGGACATATCATTGAGGGGTTTATTGCGAGCAACCTCCGAGAAGTCTGGAGCCTTGTGACACAGGTGGCTGTGTGCACCTGCCTGGTCTGGTGCTCAGGGGTCAGTGGTTATTCAGGGCCCCCGGGGGCCAGCTGTTTCCCCATATCGCTGGGTCTGGCCGGCTACTCCATAAACTACTCCTAGTCATGCCTCACCGTCATCACCAATCCACACCTGTTTCTGACCTCACATGTGAGCTAAAAGTGTGCGCATATTATAGTAATTGACCAGGAAGGACATTCATAACATTCCCTCTCCGTGTGTGTGTGTGTGTGTATGTGTGTGAGTTCGTTTCTCCCGAAATGAAAACAGGGCCGCCCATCATCCGTGGATGAGAACACACAGACTCCGTAATTGAAAAGGGGGGAGCACTATCCTTAATGAAAATTCAGTACAGCAACAACAACACCTCTGCAGGGACTGACGGTGTCCATACACAACCTCACTTTACTGTCGTTTAATATCCTAAAGAACCCTGTGGGGACCCGTCACTCCTCGTGATGTTTATATAGTAAGCTATAATCATTACATTTATCTCGGATCGATTTCTTTTTCTTTCTTTTTTTTTTTTTTTAAAAGCCTTCTTCGTGTCTCTGCGACGTGCGTCATTGGCGCGCGTTAGAGACGCAAAGGCGCAATTTTGTAGCCCACCTCTTTTTATACACCCGAGCAGCAGCAGCGGAGGAGGAGGAGGAGAGGCGGGTCGCTCGGCACTTGGAATAAACATCGTCGCGGTATTACTGCCCCTCTGTCCGTCTTTATTATTAGCGCTTCGCTCCGCCCTCCTACCTGTAAATCTCCCCGCTCTCCTCTGGAGCGGATCTGACAGGCGCGCTCAGCTGGCCGCTCCGTGCCAGGGCTGCAGGGGACCGAATGGAGACGGTGACATCCACCCGAGCGCTCGTCCTTTTTACGCAGAATTGACAAACGAAAAAAAGAAAAGAAAAGAAAAGAAAAGAAAAACAAACAAAACGCCCGCAAGAACATGTAGTCTTCGGCACTGCGGCGACAGCTGAGTGTAGATTCAAATTAGATATCTTCCCGTGTGTGTGTGTGTGTTTGTGTGTGTGTGAGAGTGTGAGTGTGTGAGAGAGAGAGAGTGTGTGGTGTGTCATTTATTCATTTGTTGTTGCGAACCCTCCACTGTCGATTGGCGCTCTGAAGAAAGTGAAATCGATTCTCCGGGGGATCCCTGGATGGAAGACGGCTGAGGGAGGTCGCAGGGCTGGGAACATTTTCTCACCGTCGCCGTGTTCACCACCACCGGCCCCTCACACCGCTGGCAGCCGCGCCAGGCTGCACACGACGCCGTCTCTGCCATGGCTGTTGGCACGAAAGAGCCAGAGAAGCCCTCAGACTGAGAAAGCGCCTCGTCTGTTCGTCGTTATTGCGGATTTAAATGCCTCTCTCCAAGGGCCACCGACCCGCTGTTTTAGTCCGGTTCGCGTGTGCGGTGCCTCACGCCGTCACGAATAAACAATTCACAGGCTGCTAGAATCAAACAAGACAAACACAGAGAGAGACTCCATCGGGCTGGGTGAGCGTAATCTACAGCGAAGAGGGGGGATCTCTTTTCTTCCAAGCAATATGGCTGGTGAGTGGGGCTGGGGACGCTGGCACAGGCTCTCCAAGACTCCTAAATGCTAGCTGAGGCCGATGGCACCGTTCCCCATGGAAGCGACAGCTCTATGAGGACAAGCAATATCAATAATAATATAAATCCGGACTCTTCAATCTTAATATCCAAGATGGAAGACGTTGTCATCCCGTTCTCGTCCGAGGTGCCCTGCGACAATAATGGACAGCGCATGTGGTGGGCATTCCTCGCCTCCTCCATGGTGACGTTTTTTGGGGGTCTCTTCATCATCCTGCTATGGAGGACCCTTAAATATCTGTGGACTGTTTGCTGCCACTGCAACATCAAACCCAAGGTAATCCACGTCTTTTTTTGTAGAGAATCTCTCGAAAAATACGCATAAATGTTGGTGTTGTTCTGTGTGACACTGGCCTTCACTGTGGCCACCCTGATGCTCTTCCTCATCTGCATCACCTGCACCCACTAAGCAGCTACCAAGAGCCACATTTCAGCGCCTGTCTTTTTTCGTATTATTTTTTCTAATGAATGCATCCCTTGAATATGATTGTTATCATCCGTTGGCTGTGTTTACCAACTCCCACTCTTGAATGAAGGGGGTGGTGTTGCATGACAGATATGGGTGGGATGAGAGCAGAGCAGAGCAGAGCAGAGCAGAGCAGGTCTTTCATTTTATCTGGCTTTAACACACACCAGAGTCTCCTCGTGCCACTTAACTTGGAGGGGTGAAAGTAAACGCGTCGGCGAAGGGGGGGGCCACACTGCTCGTTTCATGTAACCAAACACATGATCCTGCACATACCACCATGCAGTGAGACCTAATGAAGTCTGCTGGGACTCTTCATGCAGAGCAGAGGGACGTGAGGGCCCCGTCTCTGTTTGTGTGCAACAATTCTGCAACGTCAAGTCCCCCCGGAGACGCCGTCCCCTCTGTTTCAGCTGCACATTAACTGTCCTTGCAGGGACGGTGAAGCTAACCTGTCTGCAGGACTAAATAAAGAAATGGGATGAAAAGGGTGACTGCCCATTACTTTGCTCGGGGTGGCCCGCGCTGATGGTGAATCACGGCTGATTCACATGTGTATTAAAGCCCCGCTTCAAACATGACTCACACACTCGTGTGTAAGTGCAAGTGGACCCCCGGCTGAAGAGAGGGCCAGCAAAAAAAGGGTAGTGTTGGCCAAGCGTGTTTTATTTAGTGAGGCCTACTTGGAATGAGACAATAATTCGAAAGGTTTGAAAGGGAAAAAAATAGAGGTTGCCAATCTGTGTTCGAATGGAGGATCTAGGATTTCTTCTTCGTCCTTGATGTGTTTGGGTTGCCTCCAACTCGAGCGGATGAGCCGTGTTCCCCTCCTGCCGCTCTTATGTCACGTCCTTTCGGTGGCCTTGGCCTTTTTCTGCTTTCTGTGAGGTATTATGACAGGTAGGAGACGGGGCATGGCGTCTTCATGCTTGAAAATAGCTTGAATTACTAAATGATGAAAGACCCAGCACTGAGTATTTGGTTTGTTTTTTAGTGCATCTTCATTTCGTGGTTGTTCCGTGTCTCTTTATGTGTGACTTTCGGTGGAGTTTGACAAAAATAAATAGCCATTGGGGAGTTTTGCGTAAGACTGAACGTCCAGTCGATTATTTTACATCCAGTTTTGCTTATATTTATCCCATGTAAATTGATATCTGAGAGATGCTGATCTCCATCATAAAAAAATTGAAGAATAGAATTGAAAAATAGAGTCCGCACACTAGATACTAGCATCCATGAACATCTATGTGGACTCCATTTTTTCCTGTGATATTGATCTCAATCGCATCTCCCAAACCCCCACATCCACCAGTAAGCACACAAAAAAACCCCATTTCAGATATGTTCAACTGAATGATGTTGTCCTCAGATGTAGAATAGCACATAACTCAGATTACAACAGTCATCTCACGTTGAAGCTTTCCTCATTACTTTTGCATTGTCCACCCAGGTGCAAACAGTCATCCGCGATATATGATTTATGACATCAGACAGGGCTGCAGCACATTTAATTAAAAAATATTATCCAAATCCAAATATAGCCAGGTGCAATATTCAAATGCAGTTCATTTAAAATGCGACAGCATTGTAGTATGTAAGTACTTTCATGCAGCAGAGACGCAGAGTCTTCAAATGTTGTTCCCTAGATGTAAGAAAACAAGTTTGTTTGATAGACAAAAGTCTCATCATCATGTTTTTATTAAAAAATGCGACACAAAAAAAATCACATTTAACGCCGATCGTGAGTCAGAACGTACAAGGAGGTCTCGAGTATTCAGGTTAGTTTCCACCCTGCTTGCAAAACACTGCCCCCCATCCAAACAGCTTATTATTCACACCGGGAGATAATTCGGCCCGGTATGTTACTTAGGCTATTACTTGGCTGTCAACCTCCTGTCATTCTGTTCTGCCCAATGGATCCCAGTATCAGAAATGGCATCGTACCATATGTCGTCCTTCATACTTCTCACCGTCTTGCCGGGGAAAAGTGCTGAAAATAAACCATGCAAATATAATGAGGTATCCATCTTGTGGCTGCTGGTGGGTATCTCCTTGCATCTCATCTCTTGTAAATGAGGAGAAACGGTAAAAAAAAACGCACACAAAAAAATGAAAGCGTGTTTTCTTGTTGGCGCTCCCTCTCTGTGTTGTGCGTGTGTGTGTGTGTGTGTGTGTGTGGAAGGCATCCCGTTAGGTGACTTTGGTGGGCTTGACACTTGGCTGCAGAGGGAAAAGGCTTGTTAGGAGTATTAAGGAGGGGAAACTGGATCTGTGTTCAGCTGACTGGTGCGGCCGGCTTAGTTGGCATGTGTCAGAAACAGGATGCATAGTTGGCGCGGGGAGAGGGGTTAGGTAGGCTCTCTCTGGCAGTACTGGGAACCTGGAATCAGAGGCAAGGAAATAGAGGTGGAAACTCTGAGAGAGACACAGGAGGAAGTGGAAACAGGGGGTGCGAGGGTGACAAAGGGTTTGAGAGTTGGTGTTGCGTTGCATGGTGTCCTCCTGCGCTCTATGGCCGACACACAGCTGTGTCCTAATTCTTTTAAATGCCGCCCTCAGCTTTGAGCCGGGCAATATATTGATATCATGTTATGATCGCGATATGAGACCATATCACCTTAGATTTTGGAGATGACACAAGTGTTGTTTTTTCCCTGGTTTTAAAGGCTGCATTACAGTAAAGTGATGTCTTTCTCTGAAGGCCGTAGTGCTTGTTCTAATACTCGCCTTTACCCACGTACGATTTTTGATTTAAACATTGCTATCTGGATTTGCTAAGATCAACGTATCATTAGTCTTGTGCCCTGACAGCTGCCATTTACATTTTCAGATTCGTCTTCTTTAAAAAGATTGGCCCTCGACTCTGTCCCGGTGGCTTTTGGCAGGTTAGAGTTTGTCAAATAAAAAAAAGACTCACCAAAAAAAAAAGATTTAAAAAAAGGGGAAATGTGAGAAAAAAACAAAAGAGAATCACGACCCTGCTTTCAAGTTCGATGATGAAATTGAATGCTGATCGATTTTGGACTTTAAAGATTAAAATCATGACACCCCCACACACTGCCGGTTCGACCCAAAAGAAAATTCCAGTAGTCATCTTAACAACACTGACTGAATATACATAATGATGTATTTGATACAAATATCATGACGTTTGAGGAGACAGTTTTATTGTGGTATTTATCGCGTATCACAATAGAGCCTCAGGTTATTGTGAGATGATTTTAAAGAGCGTATCGCCCGGCTCTGCCTTCTCTGTTGGGATGATAATGGAGGGGTCGCGGGTCATCGAGACCCAGTTGGAAGAAGGGAAGAGATAAGGCCGAAATGTGCCGCGCAACTTCTTTCAAACAGCGTCTACCAAACATCGACTTAGTGCCCGATGGTGACCTGTGTTGTCGTGCTCTTTTTACTGCAGAGCCGGTAGAACCAGGTCTGATAATCTTTTTTGCTTCTGTCTTTCTAAAACAAGACAGGACGGTCGTACGGCAGACAATGAGACCGTGTTTTATAGTTCTGCTGCCGTCTCCCGGGTGGACTAAAAAGAAGCAACATACATTGGGAAAAAAAACCCAAAGCAAACGTGTATTGATTTTTCTAACGCTGGGCCGGTAACGGCAACATTTATGGCATCATTTATCTGCCGGGCATTTTCCACCATCTTTAAACCACAAATCAAGCACATTTCTAATTCGATTTCTCTGCAAACAGCAGATCTCGGGCCGCCCGGTGGAGCTTCCTTATTTCACTCCCTTTTTAGAGTCAGTGTGCTTGTTGAAGACTTCACACATTCTGGATGAGGAGTTTCCTACTAAGGGAAAGACTCAAGACAATGGTTATGCATATGCATGACTGACAGTAATATAAGCACAAGCACGCGGCGATACTGAAGTGGAGGAACCCACTGCTGTGTTGCGAGGCTTGTTAGCATATATAAGCCTGCTCTGTTATTTTTTTTTCTCTCTCCCCTATGGTCTTGTAGTGTTGCTGAATTTGTAGAGTTTTTGGGCTATTTTCTGTGCTTCGCTGCTTCACTGCTGTACGGTTATCTAATGGTCTAGTTATCTGCTCTGCGTCATGCCACCTCCAGGAGTTCTTATATACGCCTCTGTTGTTTGGGATGCGTGGGGGAAGAGGAGTATAGCGGCTTTGCATTTGTGGCACCGATCCCTGTGTGAACATGGACGGCGCATGGCTTTATTAAAAAAAAAACAATAGAAGTACCTCACATGGTCTCCGGTCTGGTTAACTGTTTAAACTAGTTCCCCGGGGAGCTGTTGGTGTAGCTACAACAATCAGAGGGTCAACTAACCAATCATACACAGCCCAGTGTCTTTGGAATTAAACAGGACATGCGAAAGGGAAATATATGCACAGATGTATAAGAAAATACCCAGGTGTATCTGATCATCTATCTTCATCAGATGCTTTAGTTCATATTGCGCTCATCCAGTATGTAGCTGTGTTGTTGGTTCAAAAAAGAATCAGATGTGACAAGGTGGAGTTTTAGGTTTTTGTGTCGTAGAAATGTCTTCTTTTTTTTTTGCAACAGAGAGCAAGTCATTTCTGCTCGATCCAACACAAATAATCAATTAACCTACCCACAGATAATGTCATACGCAATTAGGTTGATAATCAATGATTCATAAAATTCAGCCATCCTAATTGTGAGGATTTGCTTTTCTTCCTCTTCTATGGCAGTGAACAGGATATCTTTGGGTTTTGGACTGTTGGTCGGAAAAGGAATGGAATTTGAAGATGCACATTTTGATTTATGGGAACTGTGAAATATTGGGAAAGGGATTTTTTTGTACGTGTGTGTGTGTGTGTGTGTGTGTTTTTTTTTTTTTAATACTTTACAAATCCAACGATTAATTGAGAAAATAATGAGTAAAATTCTAAATCCAAATTGCACATAATTCCTTAGTTCAGGCCCTAATTTATGGCGTTGCGAGCTGTCAACTGTTAATCGACATCTAATTTGATAATCCATTTATCGGTGTGAGTAATTAATTTTTTTAAAAGCCAAGATTGTTTGATTCCGTCTTCTTTAAATGTGAATATTCCTGGTTTCTCTACTCCTCTGTGACACTAAACTGAATGTCTTTGGGTTGTGTGTCATCTTGGGCTTTGCGAAACACTGATCAACATTTCTTCACAGTTTTCTGTCGTTTCATAGAGCAATCACCGAATCGTTTAATTGAGAAAACAACTGGTGGATTCATCCGCGCTGAAAAAAGTTGTTACTTGCAGCCGTAAATCATATTCGATGGAAATCTCTTCGACCTCCTCGCCCCCACTGCTGCTGGTAGCTGAGGGCCTCCGACTATGGCTGCCAGAGTTTGTGTTGCCTCACACGGTAGAGCCTCTACAGGCGTTTAGAAGACATCTTGAGGTGTGAAGGTGAAAAGAGTCTGCAGCTCCGCATCAGTACGGAAGAGGATCTGGTAGAGGAGCCTCTGGCACCTGTCACAAAGCAGGAAAGGAAGGAGGCGGTTCGCTTGTAAAACTACCTGATGTGTAACCACAGAAACGCTGTACGAGCCAAGTCACGGCCGACTGTCATGAATTTCAATCCAGGCACCAAACTGTATCACATTGTATCTCTGTGTTTTGGCGAGATATATACAAAGTACACCTCCCACCTCACCTCGCCTCAACTCTGCCTCCCCCTCATCCCCCTGAGGTGCAACATGGAGTGTTTTATGTGCATTTTAGAGCCGTCAGGATTGTGTGATTGTTTCCTCACGAGCCAAAAGGAAGGCTGACGGAGCGTAGTACCCGCTCCACCCGCACATTCAGCTCTTGCCTGTAAGTGTAAGCTATGTGACATTTTGTTGCATTAGTCCAGTTTTGTACTTAGACCCGTATGATCCGTGTAAACGCTGCCTCCTCTATCCATGGATATTTTCACTGACAATAGAACGCATTTATTCGGGTATTTATTATTTCCCCTTTCTTTGACTGCAGACTCGATTCAGTGTGATACTGTATCTTTAGCTCATTCCATATTGCCCTTGATTCAAACTTTGGCTCTGAACATGAACATTTTCTTCATGAATTCTGTCTTTTGTCTTGATCTGAAACTTCCTCTCCTACACATCTTCTCACATTTGGTCTCATACGTTTGGTTTTTTTTTGTAAATAAGCACTCGTTTCAAAACTGCTGTTTTCCCCTTTTATCCTCGATAACTTGTGTCTAGCTTATGTTGTGTCTCGTGCCGCACCAGCCCAGTGTCCCCATGGCAATCATCGCGTCATTAAAGTTTCATCTCATCTAATGAGGGTTTGATGTGCTGCGGGTTGGTTCTCCTCACCGAAGGCCAGACTCTGCTCCTGTGATGTGACTAATAAAGAGGTGGGGTGAGGACGCATCTGGTGCCCCGGCTCCATTTTCCCTGACCCTCGTCTGTGTGCAGTTAGAGGGATCATGATAAAGCAAACGTATTATCACTTAACACTTAATAGCTTTAACTTTAAAGGCGGAGAAGTAAATGTTTTTTTTTTTTTTTTTTTCAAACCACAAAAGAGAAACCCATCTTATGACCATAGACCTAATGAGATGTGGCAGAATTTTAAATCATCACAATGCATCTCCATAATTGAAGATTGTTATTGATTCTTATGCTCTCTCAGGCTTGGCTTCCAATGCGGAGCGATTAAACAAACTTTGAAACCCACCTCAGTGCTCGCATGTGTCCCCATTTGTGTCCCGCTACGTGACAAGGAAAATCCGAATCTATGGCAGAGTGAACGAGGTATGCTGGGACACTCTTCGGCGCGCTTACCTTTTAAGTGGAATGGATTGCGGAGGTGCCCGCGGAGAGGAACTGTTGTGAGCCTGTGTATTCCTTTGTGCTTGGCAACGGACCAGCTGCATTTCGCCAGAGCAGCGCAGAGCACACACCCCGACATCAGCTGTCGCTCTCACTAACCTCGGCCTAACTTGGCCCAGCTCGCCCACGAGCTTATTGAAATCCAGAACTAATTGAAGAAATAAAAGACGGATGAAGCGAGTGCGTGAGTGCCACTGGTTCGCACCAAACGCTCGATGGAGACTTTGTTGTGCACATACGCACGTACGCATTTATGTACACTCTCTTAGTTTTTGATGCCATCTCAGGAATGCGTGTGTAGGCGGACTTCTATGTTCTTGTGGCCAGTGGTTGACTTGCATGTGTCTTGTCATGTGTTGTTAAAACTTGCTGGGAGTGAGCATGCCTCACAGCTGTCTCAGGGCAAAGCGTGACCAGTTTCCACCGCGGCATGCACGCCCTCCCCCTGCCCCCTTTCATAAGGAGAGGAGCTGCAACTAATGATTATTTTATTTTAGTGTTAGTCTAGCGTAACCATTATTTATTTAGTCCGTAAAATGTCAGGAAATTTCCCAGAGCATGAGGTGATCTATTTAGATTGCTTAGATTAGATCGCCAAAGATTTACAATGATTTAAAACAGAGGTAAGCAACATTTTTCTATTAAATGTGTTGGATAGTTATTTGACTTGAAGATCCAAAAGAACAACACAGCAACAATACGTTGTGTGGGCCTAAGAAAACTAACATTTGTGTGTGAAAATGATGGAATCTTTACTGTTAAAGGGCCGGTTCGCCTTGTGGTGCACAAAGCACAAAGAAAAAAAAATAAAAAGTTTAATGAAACTCCAGCAATCAGGACCTGGTTACTGTGGATAATCCACAGAACGCCTTGTGAGTGGTTTCATGCAGGAACTATTTTCTTTCTGCCAAAATACATCCGCCAACTACGCAGAAGGAAGCCTGCATCCTCATCTCATGGATGACAGGCTAGCTAACTAAGCCTACTAACAAATTAGAATAGCTAGCTCATAGTTGGCTAAAAGAAAAAACAGATCTCACATGAAACTGCTTACAACGAAGTCTGTGGACTCTGTGATCATGATTTCTCTAGAGACATAGCTTTTGGGTTCTGCAGATGTATTTTTTTTTCCAGCGCTTTGAGCACCACAAGCCGAGTGCCATCTAGTTCAGTTATATTCAAGAGAAGGCAGACACCTCTAAGGCCCACATCTCCAAAACCCGGCAGCTCGCACCAAAACAATCTAGATGGATCAAAGACACTACAGGGAAAAAATGTCTTCATGCTTTTTAGGCGAACTGTCCCTTTAATCAACCCATCTTGATCTGATGGAAATGATGGGGGAAATAAAGATGTTTTACTTTAGCAACACTCTGCAGGTATAACGTGAGCTTTAACCAACTCAATCTGTCCAGCATCACTGATCAACTTTCTTTTCTCATGCTCCTACATCCTCTGATGTGGAATGTGTGACTCATGAGTTATTCCTCAGCGGAGATCCTCCCTTTTCTCTGCCCTAATCCCTAATTCTCCGAGCCTGATTTGATGGCCATCTAGGGACAACTGTAGTGTGCCGCGCAGATGTATGGTAATCCACAGACAAGGAGAGGCCATATATCAGGCCAGACTATGTATATCATGAGGCAGACGCAGAGGTCAACCCCCCTGTACCCAAACTGTGTGCCCCTGCTGTCATGCTGTTATGTCTTCTTTGGCCAGTCACCGAACTATTAAAAGGACCTCCACGCCCCAGGAACTATTCCGAGGTTAAAGGTCAGAGGGGAAGCGTATACCTGGCTCCAGGGGGGGGAAGATTGCTAGACTGGCATTCCCATCGTTGGAAAATGTGTGAAAGGGGTCTAAGCCACCTGATCCTCGCCGAGTTGAAGTGGCAGTGGAAATCCATTTGCATATAGATCTGCTGGTTGAGACCGGCTAGGCTAAGCTGGCGAGGGAGGCCTGCAGGAGGGAGATAGCTAGCTAGTGCCTGGCTAGCCAGCGGGATCATGGCTTATGGTTTCTAGACTACCCGCTTTCTTCCTCAGCTGTTGTTGTCCTTAAACTGCAGAGGATGGATGTGTGTGTGTGTGTGTGTGTGTGTGTGTGGGTAGGTTGGACGTTCTCCCTATAGCCCGGTCATAGAAATCACTGGTTTTTAGCTTTCATCGACTAGAAACAAGAATTAGGGTGATTTCATTTTGATGGCATTATTGTAATTTGATTATCACATGGATATGTCTTTGTTTGCTGTAGTTTAAAGAAAGACAGTCACATGTAGTTTTATTTACCAATAACTGGCACAACTGCATACTGCTCTGGAGTGTACGTGCGCCTTAAAACTGTCTTTTACAGCTTAATTTTCATGCTCTTTAACGTCTCGCAAATGGGAAACTGGAAATCCATGTGTTTACGTGTGTGAGATTATCAAAGAGACAGACGTTTGGAGCAATCGCGTCCGATTGAATTCCTCAATCTTGAGGGCCTGCTTATCCATCGCCTATATATTCCATAGACTCTCTCACCACAGTAGATTAATCTCTGCATTCAACTAAAGCAGTATAGTCAGATGTCTGTTTTAGGTTTCTCATGCTTCAAAATACTGGACAATACTGGGACTAGTTCTTTCTGGTGCTGATTATCAGGCAGAACCAGCCATTAGCCGCTAACAACACCCCCCCCCCCCCCCCCCCCCCCCCCCCCAATCTTTTACTCCCATTCGCCCGCCACACACCCTCAGAAATCAGGGGAGCCGGTGGGGCGCTGATAGGTGGACATCAAAACATGGTTAACGTTATAATTGACGCTTTGAGCTGTGTGCAGCGATGCTCAGAGAGCTAGATGAGACAGAGGGAGGGAGGGATGTGAGTAGAGGACACGGCGGTGACCTTCAGAGATCTCAGCAGGCGGTGTGTGTGTGTGCTTCCTATTTAGGGATCAGCTCTTTCCCTCATAGCAAAATGCATGGCCGACCCTGTGGGTGAACATACAGGCACATACCAAGAAGGATGGAAAATGCTACCACCACCACTGTCGCCACTGCCCTCAACGACCTGTCCCAATTAACCTCCAAGGGGGCCAGGCTAATATGCTAATTGTCATTCTCCGAGGCTAACAGGTTTCTCTCTGTGTGCCAGCAATGTGCCTTCATAGCCACCATGCTACAACACTAAGATTGCACCCCATTTGGCAGCAGCCCAGTCAGCGTCTATTAGTTAAGTGAGCGCTGGACACTAATAAAATGAAATGTTTTTTTATGGGGAGATACAAGTCGAACTGACAGTGAAGGGCAACCTACAAGCTGAACCCTGCTCAGCCAAAGTGAGCGGGTGTGCTACACAATGATTTTACCTCTTGACTTCTTCTGACATTTCTCAGGCAGTCGGCGCAGAATGAATAGCCCAGCTGTCAATTATGGCCTTGTTTGATGCCTGCAAAAGTGAAATCCCAGAAGGTGCTGTCTCACTCAGGTTCCGTCTGCCGCCCGGCGTTGCTCTGAAAGCTGTGAAATGTATCTAGACGTGAACCAAGCGAGGCAAGCGAGGCCAATTTCAGAGTGACATGAGCTTTGTAAGATGATGCGCCTAGTGCTGAGCCCCAAATGACAGCATGTGTAGACATCATGTACAGATGATGCACAGAGTGCATGGATTCATCGCTGGATGCCTCATTAAAGATGGACGATAATGTAGAGCTGCCGTGCTGCTCTGTGACGGCCTGTGCCATTGAGATTAAGCAACAGTTTAATTGGTCAGTTGCTGGAAGTTGTTGTTTTGTTGCCGACTGCCCACCAGTGCCAGTTTTGACCTTACCATGGTTTGAGTGTTTTGTTTAGTTGTTTCCTGTTTTATTTTGAAGGTCTGTCCATCCCTTGTTCCTTGTTTCACCTGTGTTCCATTTGTTAATTAGTCCCTACTCTTTGTCAGTTGGATTGTTCTGCAGTCCCCACGTCAGTCCCATGTCTCCTGTGTTCCTCATGTTCCTGCCTGGGTTCCAAGTGCTTCTTTTGTATGTGCCTATTTTGTTTTTTCTGTCCTTCTTTGGGATTTGCCCCCTTTTAAGCATCTAATTATCAAAAAATAGTGTAGTGAAAGAACAATAAAGTAATGACAAATGTATTGAAAAATAAAAAAACCCCAAACCTTTTCCATTTTCGGTAACCTCTATATCCATTTGAGGTAAACTGCTGGTGTACTTGAATGCATCATGAAGTCTCTGTCATCGTTTATGTGCTTTGAAGCACAAAACAATGTAAATTCAGAGTTTATCGTATGAGGTACACCTGAGTGCACCATGGAGTTTAGCCTTCCTGCTTGTGTAGATTTTCCATCTGCACAAGTAGGTGTGGCACTTGGAGGGTGTCGCTTTGTATTCATTGTGTTTATTGCCTATATCCATATTGCAAAATACAATTTATTGGCTGGCAGTCCTGTCTGGACAGTAGATATTTTTTTTATCAGAATTGATAAGAGAATGGATTTTAAATCCGTACATTCATTTCATCAGTGACAAACAGTTCAGTGTAAGTCATCGTCTCCTCCGCTGATGATCTCCTCTGAGTGTTGATGTCGGTGCTTCTCATAGATGGTTGCTGTTTATGAGCCTCATTAGACACTATGTAAATGAATACGCCTCACTGCACAGATGCTTATTCACACAGTCAGCATGGACTTTTACTGACTAAGTCTGTCGTTTGAGTTAAGAATGGCGGGGGCTGAACCTACGCACCGTGTATCTATGTAACAGGCTTCTGTGATGGAGCCACTTGCCACGGCTTCAGTGCCAGATGTGATGTCTCATTCTTCGGTCCTGTCTTGTCAGATGGACTTGCATAATGCTTGGAAGTGTACACGTTGCCTGTTAACACCTTCCTCCCTTGCCCGTTCGTCGCCATAGAGTTGTGGATCCATCAGTACAGAAGTGTTGCCCCGCCTGTTTTCCTGTGTTACGGCAGAAAATGGTGTGATAATATCCGTTTTAGTGGGGGTCAAGTTACAGAAATGCGGCTCCATGGTGATTTTGAAACATTAGAGCCCGAAATAGATTGCAGCGCTGTTGACACTCAGCGTACAAATGTGTCAAATGCGAGAACACGATTGATTCTGAATGGCTGGCAGATGCATGCGTGTGCGATAAGAAAGCAATTTATGATATTGTTTCAGCGCTGATGGCCATTACCACTCACTGAGTTGTTTTCTGGGCTGTGTCTATATTAGGATTCACACTCTGGGCGCTTCGGGATGGTCTGCGGTCAGCGTTGAAATGTGTGGTTCAATTATGATGCTGACCAGCGCAGCGGCAGGGATTAGTTCTAATATTCAGGCAACGTAATGCTGTCTGTGGTGCTCGTGTGAGACACGGAATCCATTGGCCACAGTGACACACAGCAGTTGTGCTCCATCTCTGTGAATTGGCAGGATGTATTAAACATAATGGCCTCAGCTATTCTGCACAAGTGAGGATTTTCAGCACCATGGAGAGCTCAGGAAGGGAGCCTGAGCGAGACTTCTCATGGATGAGTCGGTGCTGGTGTGTGTTTTAAACAGCGGTTGTTAGACATTTTGTACATTTGCGAAATCAATTTAGAATCTTACTGTTTGAGGCCTATCATACCAAATGAATTGAAAGGAGAAAAGAAAATCGTCCAATTGTTCTTTCTTTTCTTGCTGGACACGAGTCATTCGCCAGATCTTGATGAAATATGCGACTTGACACAATTCAGATCAAATTACGGAGCAGCTCATTACTCATGGAACGAGCGATGAGACGGAGACATCACGCCTCAGAAGCAGGGTTTAATTGGTTGCGCTGAAACCAAGCAGAGATGTGAGCAGGTTGCTAATACAGCAGCCGAGGAGCAGGGGTGATGCATGGCAGGACTATCCGAATATCCTTTTACTCAGTGAGCGTTGCGCAGACAATGATAAGGAGTGCAGCATCTGGTGGAAAACTGGCCAGAGATCAAAGTCAGCTTTCTCCTTCATGCTTTGTACACTCAGTATATCGGCGGGGCTTGAAACAACACAGCTTTCTCCTTTGTTTTCTTCCTGGATCCGGCGTATGAGAGCAGAATAGAATTTCTCTGATCTAAGATGTACAAAAGCACAAAATCCTGAAAGTACAAGTGTTGGATGTAACAAACACTGACAATATTGTGGCTAATAAAGTAAAGTTTTTCGAAGGAGTGGAGCTAAAGGGAAGGCTTTATTCCCTTGGGAGCATTTGCTCAGCACATTTCATGGCAAACTGCTTATTAGATTATGCATAATAGATTACATTATGTGCAAAGTTGACATTTTGGCCTAAGGGGTGCCGCAGAGAAGAAGCTCATGAGTGTTCTAAAGCGACAGGGTTCATTCTTTGGGGAGTGTTAAATGAACTCAATAAATGTCATGGATGGAAAATGTCTCGTGTCACCAGAAAATGTTGCCCGTAAAGCAAACTTTCTGTCACAAGGTTTGGCATTTAAAGCCCAAAAATAAACTTTGAGAAAATCTGTGTGTACGTGTGCCTGAAAAACAGAATTAAGCCTGGAATGCCTGGAATCCTGCTTGAGACCTAAACTTGGGCAAGCTGCTTAAATGCAAGATTTATGTGTGTTTTTAAGTTTTACAATAGAAAGGCTCTAAAATTTTGGGGTAACTGATGAGTTTGGCAATTGTAAAAATAACAAGTTGTAGACTTTTCAGGAGTAGGTGATTAAAATAGTTTAAGTGAATTTTATTAAAAGCATGTATGCAGTGTATACTGGTATATACTCTTATTGTGAAAGGTTACCAGGGAAGGAGTCTGTCTGTAAAATGTTGCAATAGGCATGTGAGCGGCATTAAAACCTCGCTGCTCCGGTTCAGAGAACTGATCCTTGTCCTCAATGTAAATGTGCAATTCTTATCCCTCAGCTACAGTGTTGAACTTTTCCAGAAGAAAACAGGTGTGACAGATCTCAACATATCCTGTTGTCAATGTCTCTGTCTCTACTCCACTCCTTGTCTGTCTGGACTCCCCGCTGAGACACACAGGCAGCAGAGGAGAAAGTCCTTAGAAAGGGCAACTGTGCATGAAGGCAACACGTGAAAATGAACCAGGTGCACATCTTTTGAAATAAGAGCCCCTGTAAATAAACTGTCAGGATTAAAAAATTGTGACATTTTTTCAGTAATTTTAGCATTTCAAGTGTTCAACCTCACCACCGTTGGTAGTGGGCCAGCCCTGAGCAGTAGCCAAAAGCTTTGGCAATAATCCTCCTTTGTGGTAGAAACGTTAACATGTTATATCAGGAACAGCCCAGGTGTAATTAATAACATCAGTAATGGCTGCATTCCATTTGAATTTACCAGTTCCACGTCTTTGGTATTGTTCACGCCGGCTCACTGTTGGCTCACTGGGGCTGTTAATTAATCGGATTGGTTCCACCTGTGCTTTTCCTGCCACGACAAGTTAAACTGTCCACTGTGAGAGAGGCCCATCACCAAGCAGCTGAATCCGCACTGTGATCACTATTGTTGATGGTTTTATTACTTTACCTTTCACTTTACTTCTTCCATAACGTTTCACAGGATGACCTCTAATCAGGGTCATGCGCACCACGATTATATATTTACTGGCTGCCTGTAACAATTAGTGAGATAAGGAACTATTCATTAAAACGTGACTCTAAAGGTGGCTTCATAAACAGTAAGTACTTTTACAATTAAAGGATAAGAGCTAATGTGTCTTATTTTCCCCTGTGGGACATGGCGGAGGGATTTATAAACATTTTTGCCCACATTAGTGGTCTGAAGCTCAGGAGCAGGAGTGGGTTGGCACATCTGCAGGAACGGGCATTAATGGTCTGAAGTCTTGAGGGAGTGGGCGGGTTTGGGAAAGAAGCACAGTACCCCTCACAGACCTTTTTAATTGACATTTTAAAAGGGCACTAAGAATCATAATCCCCCTCCTGAGGACTGCTGTTATTTGTTATGTCTTGACACAAAGTGAGAAGCTCACTTTAGATGTTGAGAAATGTTCCTAAAATTATTGCTGCTGTACAGATTGGATTGGATTTTCCGGATAATCCTAGAAGAGGAAGATGCATCAGTGGAAGTCTAAATTCAGCTTTTCATCGGTATCAAATATCTAAAAGTCGAATGTTAGGACGTATTCTGAGAGTTCAGGTTTGTAGAGTAAGAGTGTTACATGGCAGTAACTTTAGACACAGTTTGAGCCGTAACCCTTAAAAATTCGATTCCCTGTTGATTCGACCTTTTCCTGAATTCTGAATGCGTGTCTCTCGTCACCCCCGTCTCGTTGCATAACAGTGCTGTGACTGCTCCCTCTTGTGCCATTACTCCCTAAAATATTTAAAACAGATCCACTGACGGAAAACTGCGAAAAAAAAAGTTATCCGTCCCGTTCTGAAGAGTCATATTTGATGAATGATGGCTGAGTGACGAGCACATGGCATTTCATGTGACCGCCTCACGATAAAAGCCACCACATGTGTCTACCAGCTGAATGGTTTAAATGTGAAGCGGCACCATGTGACTCGATACAGCGCTGATATGGATGTAGGCCAGTAAACAATAAACAGTAAGGTCCATGTCATTGTGATACGATTACAACGGTAATGCGGGATTACGTGCAGGCATCGCTTCCTGTGTACACTTTGTGCATCTGAGTCCGGCTCAGGGATGGAGAACCCCGCCAGTGCCAATGAAAACTATTAAAAGAGATTACAGAATGGAAATGCATTGTAAAAAAAAAGATCTGACCATAAATATTCAAGAACAGGGTTTGCATGAGCAACAGAAGCATGATGGCAAGTCTTATCATCTTGAAATCCCCTCTTTTTTTTTTTTTTTACTTTAAATCCTTTGTTAATCTGCTGGTTTCCATATGTTGGCATTTTCCCTAACCTGCTTTTTCACATCATTCCTTTTCATAGCCTGCCCGTTGCTCTCTTCATCTTTCTCTCTCCCTTTTTTTCCCGACCCAAAGCATCCTTATCCGTCATTGTCCTTCGGGTCTCCCTCGTGTTCCCCCAAAAGAGCTACGGTCTGAGAATTTGGATGCCAGGCAAGGACTGGTCTCTGCTGGGAAGCCCCTGTTGTTCATTTGGCCCCTTTTCCCCCGAGGGACATAAACACAGAGGGACAGATCATAAGTGATATCGCAGATGACATGTGGAAACTTAGCATTGTTGAAACACTGGAAAAGACTCGCCTTCGCCAGTCACTCAGGATTAAAGAGGATGACAAGAGAGGGTTGAAGGGGCGAAAGATGGACAGCAGGAACGGGGTGAACGGATGCAATCCTCGGCCGTCTGCTTTTGACAGTTTATGAGGACATTTATTGCCATTTCTCTCTTTATTCCACGATGATTTACCCGTCCCCTTTAGGAAATTGACACCTGCTTAGGGGATCAGAAGGGGAAAACTGTGACTCAAGCCTGACTGGAGACGAAGCCTTTCACCTGTCTCGTAAGGGGTCAGGGCCAAAGTTGACGAGGGTCGCCGGGAGAAATTAGCTGCCTGCGTGTTCTCGCATGACAGCCCGGAGAGCACAACAAAGGCGGGGAGACTTTTGAGGTGAAACCCTACCTATGCGAGCTGCCCTGCTGCCGTTTCCTCTTCCGGCGGGACGAGCCCTGGCCCGCTAACATGGCTGCGCTGTAATTACTCTGACACGCAGCCTCTGACCATCACTGCCATGCTCCCTGTCGATCAAAGCCGCCCGTTCTTGGCGAGGCGTGCGTGTGGGTGTGAGAAATACAGGGTTTATGCGATTTAAAAATGCATGCTAGGCGATAAGAACAAAGACACACAAGTCGGGAAATACATCTCCTCGTTATAAATAGATAAAGAGGATCTTTCTTTGCCTTGTTCAGCCTCCCAGCGTCTAGTCATTACGTCCAATTCCACACTCCGGTCCAATAACACAAAGAGAGGGAGCTTCTTTGTTACACTCCAGCTATTCCGATAAGGACATTTTGCATACAAAAGCATTTTTAATTAACACAAACATTATGAAATCATCAGTGTTATCCTGTGATGTCCTGACTTCCCATCAGTCTTTTTAGAGCAGTGAAATACGGAGAGGAACAGCAGTGGGCAGAATGGCAGCGGCTGTGATATATAGAGATTGCAATGCATAATGTGATTTATTGCTGTCTCAGGGCCAGCCTTGGCCCTGCTGTTTTTATTCACACATACAGCACGCACACACACACACACACACACACACACACACACACACACACTCACGGTGTGCTTCAGGAGTCTGACATTTCGGCTGTGCATGCCGCAAATTTGGTGCTTCGCTTTTCTGTGCAGCCTTTGTGACGCACAGTATACATACATGGAAGGAGGGGGCAGGACGATCTGCTACCGGTTAGAAGTACACTGGGGGGCGCGCAGGTGGTTGAGTGGTTAGAGCGCATGCCAGATACGCAGCCGACCCCGGTTCGATTCTGGTTGGAGGTCCTTTGCTGCATGTCACATCCCCCTCTCTCTCCCATATTTCCTATCTGTCTACTGCTTAATAAAGGTGTCTATGCCAGAAAAAATCTTAAAAAAAAAAAAAAAAAGAAGTACACTGGGGATCCAGAGGGACCCTTTTAAGAGAAAAGTTTATTATTTGGGACATTTTGTTTATTTGCTTCCTTGCTGAGAGTTAGATGAGATGATCGGTACCACTCTCATGTCGGTATGCTAAGACCAGAAACGAGAGGATACAGCTCATCTGGTGCTGTGCAAAGGCAACACAATCTGCCTACCAGCACCAGCACCTCCAATCTGTATGGTAAAAGAACTAAAATGTAAAAACCAAACAGTGCAATATATTTCAGAGTCTGGACAGTTGCCTGACAACCAGCATGGACTCAACGAGGTTACTGACCCGAAAATGCTCTTTGCGGTAAACCCCCAACATTTGGGATGCATTGATTATGAAATTCTGGGATGATACCAGCACCGATGTTTTAAATAACTGATATTTTTTAGTTGTCGTTTATTTTGTTTTTGATGTTATTCATACCCCTGTTTTCCTATAGGAGAGACAAAGAAATCTTCATTATAAGTCAGTTATTTAAAGTCAGTCAGACCTTATTATACTTTCTTTGATAGAACAGCAATATTTTGAATTTTAAATGTTAGCCTTTATGCATGTGCTTATGCCCTCCACCACATACACGTGGTTCCCTTTTGATTTTTTTGCCCTTGCCCCTCAAACATCTGAGTCTGCCACTGCCTGCCGTTGAGCTACCTACTCAATGATGGTTTCATGAATGTGGTAGTGCAAAGTTGAGGCTAAATATCGGCCACTGCTGCTGTAGAAATTTGATTGCAGTCAACAAAGTCAATATGGGCCTTTGCAAAGTAAACTTAGTATTTCTGGTCATTATAGCCTCAGCTTACTTGGGGCAGTGCAACTAGTCGACCATATGCTTGCCTCCACTAGAATACAGTGTGCCTCATTTATATGTAGTGTCAGTCTGAATCATGGTAGTTCTATTGTCCTCCAGCTTGGGGCCCTCATTCAGTCTTAAGGTGTACGTGACCTCCTTGCAGAATTCATTTATTACCACCAAGTAAAAATAGTGTTCGATCGCTGATTACAGCTCTAATAATTGAACACCCCAAAGCATTGTTATAACACGGAGAATAATTCTATATGCAAATTCACTTCTACATGCTCATGTCCAGCTCTTAAATACTTCTCGCCTTCTGGGATTTGAAAAAAAAAAAAAGGAGAAAACAAGGCAATTAAATCTTTCCAACCAAATGGTCTGCTTCTCAGAGGTCGTCCCTGTCTGTGTCAACAGTGTTCAGAGGCAAATTGCATTTTTTTTTTGTTTTGTTTTTTGCCATTCCAATTACTGCCGGGTATAGACGCTTGCTGTCCTCCTCTCTGTTCTGGGAAAACAAAACAACACACAAATGCTGGGAGCTCCTTCTGCTTCTAAAGGTGACTCTATTCTTGTTTGTACCAGCAATCGTTAAACCAGAAAATGGATGAAAATTACATCCTTTACAGTCTCTTTTTGTTCTAATTACATAATGATATATTTATGTACGTCGTTATGCTGCACGATTGGTAATCATTATGTCTTCACACAGACTTTTCCCATTAGTTATGGACTGTGATGATTTTCTCCTCCTGGTTATATTGAGGAAATGTCTTCGCTGTGCTACAGTGCTCAGGAGTGTTAGCTCCGTGGTAGAACATCGTGATATCAATGTAGTGCCTCGGCTGCTTTTAATGGCCTGCACAGAGCCGTTTCTGCAAACCTTCCTCTGGGACATATATAATACAGCTGAGGTGCTACAGGTGGAATCCCTAATGAATAATGGAGACGCCTGTGTTTATCATTTGTTGTGTGGACACGGATACTGTCGCTGCATTATTGATGGGACCAAGACTTAGCTGGGAGGTGGCATTGTGTAGCCTGATATTCATAAATCGATAAAGAACACTCCCTCATGCTGTTTTTCACAATATACAGGGTATTATACATTTATAGCGCTCCTGATCCTCGGGCCACAATATTGACTTGTGACTCTTGGTTGTTTCCAAATAATACTTTTGTTGCAACAGGGGCTTTGTCTGCATAAAATAATCTGACCTCTAATGACCTGTCCTTTCAATGCCAAGTGACCGACTGTCCTTCTAGTCTTGTGGCTAGAAAGCAGAGAAGGTGGGGCCTTTATCCCCACCAGCTCGCCCACTCTGCAGGAAATGATCTTAAAGAGCGTGGCATTCTGGGAACAACCACGTGATCATTGCTGCCTCCTGGAACCACCCAGCAAAACTTGGCCCTAATCCTGCCTTAATAGTAAACAACAGCTGTAGGCCAGCAGCGTGCTCTGATTGAGAACGGAAGAAACAACTTGAATGTAATTTCTTAGCAGTGAGCCGCGCTGTACAGCCGTTCAAATAAACCTCCCGCTGCTTTCTCGTGTTCACTGGCGGGGATAAGAATAAGATAAGATAATTCTGCCCTCGAGGTGAAAGTGTAAGTGTGTAAAAAATACCCCAAAATTATACAGATGTGGTGCTGTAGCTTTGCTTTTTTAAAATCTAAAATGTATAAGGTAATGAACCATGTCTACTGTAATGTGAACAGGCTCTGTATAGCACCACACTCCAGTGAGCCCATTACTCATTCACTCAAAAAGGAATTGCCTAAAACGGCGATGTTATGTATTGTCATTGCATGTAAATTTTCAGTCTCACCCTATTATGAGTTCAATGTAAAGGGTCGCGTTTAATGCAAAGTTTTTCTATCACGTTGAGTCGATGTGAACAAATTAAATAACTGGATGTGTGATTAATTACAGGAGACAGAGTAACCAGTTTGAATTGCATTAGCTTTAAGTGGAATACTTGCATAATAATAAACACTTGTGCTTGTGTAGAACAGCACATTAGGGCCATGCATAATTTAGTTTAATCAGACTTTATTTAACTCATTAGAAAAACGTTGGTTAAATGTGAGACTCTGCATTGAAGTTATGTCATAAGACTGGATGGTAAATGTACATTTAATTAAACTACTAAAAGTCACTGTTTTATGTAAGAGTTTTTGTTATACTCTAATCACAGCTACTGAATACATAATAAAACAAGCAGTAATAGAAGAAATATTCAGATCTTTCATTTCAAGTGGCTACAGACAATTCCCTCCAGCGTCAGGTGGATCCTTTCTGTTTTCCTCGGAGTCACAAATAACAACAACACAGGAGAAAACTTGGGTTTAATTGATCATTACGCTACAATAGAAATGGATCCTCCGAGTGACCGTGTGCCGTCCATATCCATTACATTGCGCAGTCAACATTTACTAATGATATGCTGAAGCAGAAAAGTTGTATGTTGCCAGTTGAAGTAATAGCAGTGGCAGGAGCAATATCACACTGTAAAAATACTCTGTTACGAGAAAAAGTCCTGCATTGGCAAACGTTATTTAGTAAAAGTACAATTGCACGAGCAACATAAAGCACTGAAAGTATCAAAAGTAAAGCACTAGTTAGGCTGGTTACTGATGATTACCTCCTCCAAGATGTTCTCGCCTGTGTCTGTTTCTTTGTCCGTTTTTTGGTTGGTTTGTCAGCAGGATGACACAAAAACCACTGAAAAGATTTCAATGAAACTTGCATTGAGGATGGGTCTTGGCACAGAATAGCCCCTATTACCTTTTGGTGCGGATCCAAATAAAGAGACAGATCCAGGACTTTAACATTGCGAAACTGGTAATTTTTCAACATTTTTGGCCAATCGTCATGGATCTTGATGGAAAAAAATAATTGTACCAAGGTGGCTGGTATCTATGAGTGAGAACGAAAGGGGACTGTTGTGCCCTGGTGGAGGTTTGGCCTCTACTGAGTTTAGTGTTGGTCATTACTAAAACATGATATGATAGTGGGTCATGGTGGAATTAAATAAAATAAATATAAATATAAATATCTTTAAAAAAACAGTAACTAAAGTAGTGGAGTAAAAAGTAAAATATTTGCTTGTGAGATGTAGTGGAATAAAGGTTTAAGTGGCTAAAAATGGTAATACTTAATTAAAGTACAAGTACATTGAAATTGACTGTAAGTACAGTACTGGTGTAGATGCACTAAATGCACACTACTGAGGACACGCAGCAAAAAATGCAGCTTTACAGGCACACTGAGGCTTTGCAGAGGCATGTACATTGCACATTGCGCACACAAATACACATTTACACATGCTAGACGGAGAGAGGCGGGGGGTGTTTGGTTTCTCTCCTTCTGCGTAATGTTTTTTCAGGCATAGTGGAGTCTTCTCCAGGCTGTCATTGTTGAACTGGGTTTTAAATAGACGGTGGGTATTTGGAAGCAGCTTAGTTGCAACTGCAACACACGTGATTGAATTAGAGTGCTGTCAGTTGGGTCCATTATAGAGATCCCTTGGATATTTTCCATCAGCAAGTCAGTCGAGAGAGTGTCTCCTGTTACGCTTTTTTTTTTGTTGGAGCGTTTAGCCACGCTATGCTGATCGATTGGCAGATGGAACCTCATGATTTACTAAAGCATGCTCTTTGAAACAATAGTCTACAGTAATGGGTTGATGAAATGCAACTGGAGACCGCAATTATTTTATATGTGGTGGATACTGCCTTTACTTGTGCGCTTCAGGAGAACTTCCAAACAGGTCAGGCTTTGTGTAAAGCCCAGGACCAAATTTTGACTGACAGGACGTTTAGGAGATCAACGACTGAAAGACCTTAAGCATGAATGACGCAGCATGTGAAGCATGCAAAGGGTCGACGTTGGCTCAATAGATATAGAACACACCGGACCCTCGCTGTGGTATGCTCGAGTATGATCACATTAAAGCTCGATACGAATTGTGGCATTCTTAAGTTACCCTCGCGCAGCTCCATCCCCGTCATTGAGGTTTCCTTGAGACTTGGCTGCTGTTGGTGACATTAGACCAATGCAGGAGAATCTATGTCTTGTAAAGCCGGGCTGCGAGGATTGGGTGTGCACCAAGGTTGCACTTGGACTATTTTTCACCCCCCGCCGGGCTAAAATTAACGTGATGGTATTTTGGTATTTTGCCACCTGCATTATTAGAACGCCCTTCCTTTGCCTGCCGCAACACCTTTAATATGGAAATAAAAGATTAGAACCATTGTGCAACCTTGACATTCTCAGATGTTTGGGATAAAAAAAAAAAAAGAAAAAATAGAAACTACATTGAGAATGTGTATATGGACTTGGAAATGGATTCATAGAAAAGTGTACCTGCATGTGAAAGTATGTCATTGGCCTTTTTTATTTAGCACAATCCATCCTCTCTGTGGTTCTATGCTCAGTTTCCCTGTGCTCAAATCACTGTCCAGCTATCTGTCTCCCTTTTGGCACGGACTGTGCATCCACCCTGCTAAGCTGCTCTGTGCTGCCGTGCATTCCCCGCTAATTTCTTGAATGGCAAAATCTTGCTTTCATTTCATTTCAAAATTGCTATACATTTGTGTGTTAGTTTCAGAAACACTGGCTGTGGTTGATGGTTTAAATGAGCAAAAACTGTGGCTTAAAGATCATTAACGTGCTTCGAGGAACTGCAAAATGGTGTCATTGTCGAGTAAAGTTAGCTTTAGTTGAACAGCCAGTAGGTCAGTCAGTTGTTTGGCAGAATAAGTCATTAAAATATAGTATAGCTGAACGTCAAGCAATTCATGTCATACATTTCAGTTAAAGGATGCAAAAACCTCTGTATTTTCATGTCTGAGTGCAAATATTAGAGTAATTAGCTCACGCTCTTCAACTTCACAACCATGCACATGTGAAATTATGCAAATAATATGTTCAGTTGCTGTTGCAGAAACAGCAGAAAACGTGACAGTCACTGTAGAGGGCTGGAATAGATGTGAATTCATTTTCCATACCTGCTTATTTATAAGGAATCCAGGGTCAGAGATATGGATTGGATTATTGGGTGGCAGGCGGTGAAACACTGGATGGGCTGCCCATGCAATACTATATTATGATTTCATAATAACAACATTAAGATATTCTCTGACTATTTTGTTATGCAGTTAAGTCAACTCCTAAATGAGATCATTTTAAAATTTAAATTGGACCAAACATCTGCTCAACAGACCTGCTGGTGCATTACTTACCAGTCTTTTGAAGTAAAGTACTGTGGCGTCATGTGTTACCGTCATTCTGTCAGTGCTTTGATGCTGTGCACGCACCAGGACACTCACAGTGAGATATGAGCGTCTGTAAACAGCAGCATGGCCTGCAGTGGGGAAAAAAAACACAAACCGTCTTATGTTGTGTTTAAAAGGATTTCTGATCATTTACGTGTAGGCGTATCCTGATGGTGACTATTAAACAAATTATGTAAATGTGATCAGTGCTAACCATGTAAACTGGAGCCTAATTGGACCTCAATTCACCATGGAGTTACAGGGCGCTGTTAGTCTCTGATGTAGAACAGAGCGATGTTGATTTAGTCAAAACCACATATTGAATATAAAGACTGGAAATGTAAATGAACTCAAAATAGCTTCAACTGTCCACATCTGCTACTATTCAAACTGTTTAATTAGGACTTCTTCGATTACTCTGCACTCATGAAGCATTAGGCTGCATCTCCTCTCTGTCTTTCTCTCTCTGCCTGCCTGCCTGCCTCTGTGTCTCTTTCTCCCTGTTGCTCTGCTTCTGTCCCTCTCTCTACCCCCGTCCTCCAAACCTCCCCTCCCACACGCTCTGTCTCACACACCTACTGTCTGCCCGCCAGGTCTCTGTTGCTAAGCGACAAGCGATGAGCGATGGACTGCTCTTATGAGAGCGACGTTTGTCCATCATGATCTCACACTCGCCTGTGCCGGACGCATACACCACTGGACTTGTCACGTTGGAGTTGTGGCAAATGGAGAGAGATTAGTGTGTTTGAATTGCATGCGTTTGTATTTTTGATGCTTTGATTGAACCCATTACTCGAACACCTTGAATTTGAGTTTCGAAAAATGTCACACATTAAATTTGCAAGCGGTCATTTTTTAAATAGCAGGCAACTTTCTGTAATAATTCCACCTTTAAAATCTTAGTTTAGAGGTGCAATACATTCAAAACATTCAAAAAATTACATAAATTATCAAAAGAATGTAAAAAGAAACAACAGTTTTGGCTTCATGACGTATATGTTCTGTGTTGCAGAGATATCAACTGAAGTTAGCATGCTAACAGGCTAGCCCTGTCCCATCCTGGTCCAAAATGCCTGTGCTATTGATGTAAACACCAACTTTCCCTTGGTGCCCCAAGCTCCAGCCCCTGAGCTAACTAGCGAGCTACAAGCGTTTAGCGTTTATGCTGACATGGTGCCCCCCAATTATTTTGAGTCTTAATTCGAATACATTTTTACATATTGCACCGTTAAGACTTCAGTATATTATTTGTTCACATTATTACCATTCTGAATCACATAGTTTTCTGCTGCAAAATTGAAAATGTCATACGCAGAGGGTGTCAGATCATTGTGCACAGAAACAATATTGATATTCAAATTTTCACAGCATGCTGTAATCTGAAACTGCTGCTGAACACGCTTGGAACACCGCTGCGCCCCTCCTCATCCCTCCCTGACTCCTTCTCATGTTCCCGAGCTGCAAATTTCCTGTTGCTTCATCCCTTTAGATTAGTCCCCAGGGCTCTTACGGCTTTTATTTTGACAAATGAGCCTGGTGCTGAGCGCTAAAAAGCACTTACAACAATATTGATTAACAGTGGCTATTAGCTAGTGAAGAGGAGAGGAAGACGTTATACAGTAAACCTTCGCTGGCCATCCAGAGCCTGCTAAATAAATGCACTAAGGCTGTGGGGATTAGTGATGTGGATTTCCTCACCGCTTGAAGGGAAGCTCTTGAGCTGGAGGTTACTTCACTGCAACAGGCATAATGCATCCAGATGAGTGGATTATTGAGGCTCTCTCTTAGCTAGCTCCTAACCCAGATGAAGTGGTAAAGTAAACTGTCACCATTATGACATAACACACTTTGTGTTGTTCGCATAAAACCTTTGTACAGATGTGCACTTGACCGAAAAGAGAAAGTGCTGCATATATTTGCAAGCATTGCGTATGTGCGTCGTCACCTCTGTTGGGGTTGTCAAGCCAGCTGCCCGTCCTTGTCCGCGCACATCAAAACAGAACCGGGGAGTGCATCATTGTTGTTGTCATCTGCAACGACAGCAAGTAATCATCTTTAAGTGAGGAGCTATGAAGAGTTCTCGCTGCGACATGATTAATCAGTTGCTCTCGCACACGCACAGTACATACATACGTGCAGATACACTGGTCCCTTGTCGCCTGCATTGTTGCTTCAGTAAAACGTCATAAAATAAATCCACCTCTCATGCAAATTGCAGCCACAACACATTCTGCGTGTCACCCCCACTGACTTGTCCTTGGGTTCGTACAGTGCTGCAGCGATCAAGTGCGCGCTGTGTGGACAGTAGAGGAGAGCTGATTCAGTCTTCACATCATCTCATGTGAAGGCTGTTGCCAACTCTCTCTGTAACGCACCCTGACAACACTTTTTTTTTTTTTTTTTTTTGCTGAATTTCCAGTGTTGTTTACTTGAGCTCGACGGTGCAGCCTGTAGGGTCAAATTGCTGACCCTCTGAGGAGGGTGTTTTCTCCACCCTTACCCACACAAACCACCCTAACACCGCAGATCCATCACAGGGAATGCCTTCCCTGACCTTAAGCCCAAAGGCAGACCCTGCAACACTTCCTGTCAACTCCTCAAATCCCAAACCTGTTCAAACACAACAACAGTACCACTAACAGGAACAGACAGATCACAGCAGAGACCAGAGCTGACGCTCGCCTTACACTGAACACAAACAAACACGGTTCGACTTGGATGCAGTGCTTCCTCGGAGCTCTGTGCGCCTTGTCTGTGGATGTTTTGTTCTACAGTAAAAATCCTTTCATTTGGTGAAAGTTGAGCACCACGCAGACGGATAAAGACAGAGAGAGGATGCCTCAGTCCTCCCCGGCGGCCCACTTTACACTCGACATCACATGGAGGCTTAATGCTGTGCAATACGGTCCACTGTTCCTCCGACGGCAGTGACCTTTCTTATAAACACACAGATTGGTTTTGCCGCACTGCCATCTTGCATAATTACACTGATTCTCTGTAGGCTTGAGAACGTGTGTACACACTTGCTGTAATGTTTCATCCCGACTCCAGTTCCTCCTAATGGATCTTGTTAGCTGAGGTCAAAGTCCTCTCTGTCAAGGGTCACAATAAAGAAACACAACCTTCCCCGTGGAACACATCAGAGGGCTCGGTGTTGGCTGATAGGAGAACACACGCCGTAACAATCCGCTGCGGGTCCTCTTCCCATTGCCTCTTCCTCACCCCGGGGTTGAAACATGCAAATTCTGTATGAAGGAAGCTGATTTATTTTCCCCAGTGGGAGGCGTGAGATCTAAATTTAAAATGATTATAAGAGCCTGGAGTTAGAAAATCATTTGCACTTCCATTTGTTAGCCTCTGAGCTGTTCTCAAATCAAGGGCAAGTCTCTGAATCATTAGGCTCAGATGACTGCCTTTTTTTTTTTTCTTTTTTTTTTTTTTTACAGCCGTTAACGAGAACACTTCCCAAATAACATTGTTGACCCCTGTATTGTGTAATACAATTTGTGGACATAATCGACCCATTCTCGGGAACTGCAGGAATTTAAATCTCTGCTCTGTTTTAATGTTCCTCATTAGACAAATCTGCCCAAAACGGCCGAACAATTAACCAGACGAACTCTTGATTAAAACTCAAACCTATACCTCTTCTGCTTATATTCCACATCACACGTGCGGCTTAAGCCCGTCTTGATAAGTTCACGTTTTCCCGCGCACTGGCTGGCAAAAAGCGAGACTTTTCAGAGTATTATTGCATCAGGAGAAGATAAAGGTAATGAGACCTGTCTCTCAAGCAGAGAGAACCTAATCTCCTCGCTCTCTTCAGGCTCCTCTTAAGCCGGTGGAGTGGAGTGAAGTGGAAAAGAGAGGAGAGGGGAGAGCAGAAAGAAACGGGGAGGAATTGAAGAGAAGACAAAGAAGATGACAGTGGAGGTAGAAGAGAAGATAAGGAGAACGGGAAGATGGAAAGAGGGATACGTGGTTATACCAGTTTACCTCCAGTCGTTCCTCGGGGCTTGAATTGTGGTCAGCCAACTGTGGCGGCGTGTAATGGCGGTTTGATGAGATGTCAGTCAGGACAGGCGAGGACCAGTCAAAGGGGATCATGAAGGGAGCTGGCAGTGAAAGACAAAGGCCCATTACTTTATTGATAACCTTTTAATTGTCGGAATACATCAAACGGGATAGATACAGGATCCACACTGTGTTTTGATTTTGTATCTCTGTGAAATATAAGCTTAGCGAAAATATTATCTGGACACGCTGTTGCGAATACACACATCTGCTAGCTTGGCGTGTTGAGAGCCTGGGCTCATACTTAGTCATTCATATCTTATGCATGGACTGCAGTTTCTCCGATACTGTGGCCCATCATGCAACATCTCCCACTCATCTGTTGTTCTGTGGTTACACATTTTCTGGAGTGACTGAATCATTAAATAACAGACTTGTTTTTCTTGTTGGCTGAATCCAAACTTAGACACAAATAAACAGCCAGTGCATGAAACTACACCGACTCTGCCGTGGACTGAGTTTCGTAATGCTCCTTTGCAATCTTTATTTTCTATTGCTGCATCTACAGACTTCATTTACATTAAGAAAAAAAAGAACATAAACAGATTTCCCAAATCAGAACACGTATATGTAAACATAGAGATAATTTGACCTCTTGGCTCCTGTGGTCCTGGGTTAATTTGTCTGCGTTTGCTTGCAGGACTGCACTTCAGCACCCACTACTTAAAAATAAAAAATAAAAAAAAAATGTATGTGCCAGTCATGTCTTGATGTTGCTTTTTATAGCGTGGGGCTCATTGATTAGTGCAGGTTAGACAGCAGGGAGCCAATTAGGGCAATAGCTATCAGCTTGGTGGTTGTCTGCTCTTGGAAAACACCTAATCGGCCTGTTCTGCAGAAGGTAAGGGGCCCCCGATTTCGTCTGTCTGTTGTATGCCGAGCTCTCCGACTGTCTGTATTTAGGTGGAAAGCTCATTAAAGTGATCTGAAGGCAATCCGGGATCAGGGCTCAGACAGGTGACTGTTTGATAAGATTGTTGTAGCTGTTACTGGCGTTCTGTGTGCAGCTGTATTAACTCTTTAAATTAACTGAGGGTGTGGAAAGAAAAGGCAATGCTCTCAGTTCATTAATGAGGTCCAGATGATCTCATTTATAGTCTAGCAATTCCAAAATGATGCATTAAGTAGGACGCAATGAAACAAATACTAATTTCATTTGATTTTTTGACCTCCACACCACAGATTCTTATCTCTTAAATTGGAAATCCGTCCCTCTTTAAAATTCAAGTTATTTTACAAATAATATACCAAATAGCCCATCTAACATCATGAGTAAGTGTTTCATCAAGATCTAAACTTTCTTTTCATGTTATTACATGTTGTAGCTTATGAAATATTGGATACAATACTTGATAAGAAGCCTTACAGAAGTGTTAACAACATTTGATTTCTGGTCATTAATGTATTGGTGTAGTCCTTAATTTGTCAGACAGTTTGACTAACAGATAAAAAAATAACAGCATTAAGTGGATTAATTTAGTCACTCTATCAGCTGTTATAAAATTCATCAGACAGTGGCTATGATCAGCCAGGAAACAGGAGCAGTTTGCCCACAGAGGGCGGGATAAAGCTAGTTAGCAGTGCAGGTAAAGATACTGAAAAGATCGGCTTTTCAAATGCTTTTGGAGGAAGGAAATTCATTTGCAAAGGACCTGCTGGTGATACTACTGTTACTTCTAGCCAACATGATTACAAAATTTTGGGACACCAACCGGTATCAGACTCAAGAATGAAATTTAGTTGTACAAGATTTAAGAATGTAAAATAACTGCAGTGAGCAGTCACATCAGTTCAATATACAGCGCGTCTCTTTCTATTCACTTTTACATGGAATACACTGCAGCATTGCAGGGTGGCCAGGTAGGAGGAAAGAAGAATGATGAGGAGGCAACGTGCATTCGATTGTTAAACCAAGCCCAGATTTATTCTCTTTCAGCGTCAATGGCTACCCAGAGTAAACCTGAGTGTAGAGGTTGAGGTATCCGCGGTGCAACAATGAAACAGGTTGGTTAACCCACTGGTTCTCTAAACTTGTACTTCTTGTCAGCTCATTCTCAACTACTGCAAAACAACACGCATAGTTACACCTAGCTTTGAAATATCTTTGAATATTTAAAAATAATGTATCATAATAAGCTGGCTGCTGTGGTGCAATGTGGTTAAAAAAACATCCAGCATTAGAAAAATGACCTCAGTTTTTGGCTCTGTGGCACAGCGTCCTGCTGCTGATGGAGCTCTGTTAGTGGAGATATGAGTTCTGCCGCTGGACCCGCGGTTAGGAGGTCCAGACAGACTGCGAGCCCGGAGGAACCCTATTACCTCCTGATTCATAGGTGTGGTAAGCGATGGCGACACAAACCGAGCCCCAGATGAAATAGAAATCAATCATTGCCTTTAACACACACATGCTAGATATATATACGCACACACAGACACACGCACACAGACACACGCGCGCACACACACACATACAATTGTCCAGCGCCCTTGAATGAATGAAAGTGTTGTTTGTTAGAGCAATAATAGAAAATAGAGTCAACCTTCAGGGAATAGCTGAACAGATGGGGGTGGGGGGGGGGGTTGCTGGTTCAACGCAGCAAGAACATCACAAGGACAGAAACGTCATTGTGAAGAACGTCGCAAAAGGAATTTTGTGCAAGCTATGGCCACAAATGATTCCAAGAATTGTCAAAGTAAAGCGTAGTACAGAAGGCTTTTGGTTTTAAATATGTGAAACACTGGATGTATATTTTCTGTTGATGTCTAAATGCCTTCGGACCTTGTTTGGACATTTTAAAGCGGGCTTCTCTGGAATATCCCACATGTATATTCATCCGGCAAACACCCATTCACATGCACGTTGTTCCGCAGTACAAAATGGTGGAAAACAGCCTCAGGTGATTGTGCCACTGATGGCTATAGTACGATAAAAGCTCATGTCATTCAAGCATGTTCCCCTTTTTTTTTTTTTTTTCTTTCCTTTTCCCATTCCAGCTACTTTCTGATAAAATTGCATGTAACCCCCTCTGGGTAAACATCGCAGGTTATAGTCTGGGTCAAAACACATCTTGGTTACTCTCTGTGTAGGGCGTTTGCATTATACGTGGAATCAAAGGCTTTCTGGAGATAATGTATGTAAACTGTGATTTCCGTCCTCGGTGCGATTAACACCGCCTTTGAATTCTCCTCGTGCCAGCAATCACATCGCGGAGCATTTGTCTGGTTCATATTAAACGGTCCAATTCGAAGCGTTTCCCTTCAAGTCGGACCGCATTTGCATAGAAAACAAGAATGTGAGCCTGCGTATGTCACCATAGTAACAAGCCAACTCCAGACTGGTAAGAAAAAAAATACTGTATAAATCACACCTGTCAAGAATTAAATGACCAATTATTGCATTTAGAGGGGAATGTGATTTGTGTGTGTGTGGTATGTAATGACTTCCCATTAACTGTATTTATTACCCCACACAGTCGTTTGTTCAATTTGCAATACTCTAGCCACAAGTAATTGTGTTGTCCCTTATTTGTTTGTCTGAAGCCGTTTATCTTTCCAGTGCCCTGTTTCCGTGGTGATTACAGGCTCAATTATCTGTGCCTGGAGTCAGGTACAGGAGAAGCAAAGATCAGTGGAAGGGGTGACAAGCTTTTTTTGTCAGAGGCGGAGAGAGCTTGATTGACGGCTGCTTGCCTCTTTCAGGGCGGATTATTAGGCGTCACGGACAGGATCGGCGGTGATCACCGGGTGCAAATTCTAGTGGTGTGGTGTCGGCCATTTCTCGGCAAACTCTGTTTCCAGGAGTGTGCAAAGAAAATTATGATATTGATTTTTTTGAGGTGTGAAACTGCTGTGGTGCCGTTTATTGCTCAGCGCACGGGGCAAACGAAGTGAAATCTGCAGTTGGTGTGACTGACTGTTAAAGCTCCCAAAGCTTTCAGCTGCCAAACAACTGCGTCTATAGGGAACAGAGACGCAGCTGAGCGTTTACTCGTTGTCACCGCTCTTTGGCCAGCCTTTTTACACCAGAAAATGTTCTGATGGAAAAAAAAACCCCCCCCCAACAACTTTCATTTATTTTATTACGTATCCTACATCTTAAGCATGCCCTCATTTAAGCCAATGGCCGTATATTATCTGCTGACACTAAGATGATAAAACTCAAAGGCGTTACGGATGACAAGTGCTGACCTTTCAATCTCCCACAATTCACTGCTTCGTCTATTTTTATCCCAGACTACTGGGGCTTGAAATGTTGTATCAATGGAAGAGGTGCAGTACAGCATTATGAATCAACAGGACAGTACATTCAAGTTTTCATTCTCCCCCAAGTCCTAGAGAAGTAATATTAATGTGGATGTGTCTTTATTCCGTCCTGTCCTGTTTGAACAGAGGAATTTGAAAGACCCTATGTCTTAGACAGCATGTGCTGCCAGGCTTACATCAGGCTTTTTCACATCACTGTCTTATTGTCTCTCTTCGCTGTCCGAGGAGACGTCACTATTGTGGCACAAACCTTACTCGCAGTGCGGCCATTTTGAAGAATGAGTGCCTGTCCTGTTGCAGGGGTGTGTGTGCTCTCCAGTGGGGATGCAGGCAGATGTAAAGCCTTTTGGCTTGTCTTCCTGTTTGCCGACATTGTGGATGTCATCTATTTAGTTCAGTGTCCACAAATCGTCCTATCGTACCCTGGCCTGCAGTGCTAAATAGGCCCGGCAGAGAGGGGCAGCACAGGGCTAATGTGATTTTGGAGATGGACAACCTTTGCTGTGACACTGATAGCTTTGCTATCCTTGGTCAGACCAATGATCAAACTGTGATCGTATTCATCAGTTGTTGTGCAATCTGGATTTGACGGATCTTGATCTTGTCGTTTCTTGGTGTGCAATGCTGATTTTTTAAATTGAAATGTTTTACAAAGTAGTTTCATTTGTTTGTGGAGCATCATATCCTTTTACACAGCATCTGAAAGTACAACATTTCAGGCATACATACTGTATGAAGAAAGATGAACAGAGGAAGACAGGATAACATAGAAGAGAAATACAAACCTCCCTCTTTCTAATTGGTCCACTTATTTCAAGATGGGTTTGTATATTTTTGTGTAGTGTACAACTAACATACTTAATAAGACATGGCCATCCACTGATTAATTATCTTTGCTCTGCTAGGACCATTTCTATAAGGGTGGATGATGCATCTCCACATCCTCCCTCAGTAAAAAAATTAAGCAGGAAGATGAGTTAAGTAGATTCAGGGAGGAGCCCATTCACTGGAAACGTCAGGGGCCCAGCAATTTCTGTGGTCGCTCCTGGTACAATGTAATGTAACATTTCTTAGTCAAGCCTCAATGAAAGAATGCACATTTTTTCCCAGCTCAGAAACTGACATCAGATCCATCCTACCAGTATTAAAATTGGTGATTTCCTAAAAATTATTTTGCATCCCTAAATATAAACCTCAGCTTATGTACGCTGTCTCCATGCTTACTGTATAACTCAGCCTTTCATTGCAATTCCTGGAAAAGAAATGTCGATTTTCTCTAGATGGCAAAATTGTGTACTCTCTGTTTACCACATGTGCAGATTTGCTCTGCTTTGCCCACCAGCCCATCTAAAATCATGTCAGCGTGGTGATCTGAAAATTGTGTTTATAGTGATGACATGTATGGGTGCCGTCCTGAGCAGATTGCTTCCTCGGCTGCACCTGTGTAATCCCTAAACAAACACATGGCAGCCAAGGTAAGCCATTCACCTCGGGATCAACAGGCTTTGGCGTCTCATCATATCGAATCCGAATGCTCCTCTTTATTTTGCACTTTCATCTCTACGTGTTGCAGTAAAACACAAGTTATGGGTGTTACAATAACATCGTTTGATCATGGTGGGGATTTCTCTCCTGCAGATAGAACACTCAAGTCTCACGTCACATCCTATGGCCTGATAGTAATTACCTCGCGCCATTTGGCCCCCTTAAGTTCTGTATGGTTCAGCAGGCATGACCCATACACAGAAATAACATCTCTCCTCCACATGGTGTTGTCAGATTCAGCCTTTGCACCTGCGCATGTATGCACACTCATTAGCACGTGAGGAGGCTCCTTCTCCTTCCTCCCTCCTCGCTTTTCACTGTGACCCAGTGTAGGCCTGTAACCCAGGGACACAGGGTAACTGTACCGGCATTAAAATAGCAAACGGGGAGAACAGAGCATGTTATGATATTCACTAGTTTCACGTCTCCCTGGGTTAGAGGGCTATTAATAGCCCCTCACACTGGAATAGAGTTTTCCCCAGCGATGCGGACCAAAGCCAGAGGAACAGCTGCGCTTAAGCCAAGTCCTGTTAGATCGGCGGAGTCACATGGGCATGTTTCTGTCTCTCTCTCCTGTCTTTTCTTCCTGTCTTGCTCTCTGTGTCTCAGGTCCTCTAACTCCCACTTCCCATTACCCTAGCTCCTAATATGTCTGTCTGTTTATCTCGCTGTCTTGTACTATCTCTCTGTCACTGTCTCTCCCCTCCCCGACGATCCATGTCTTCGCTCAGTTTCCTGTCTCTCTTGATGTCTTGTAATTTCCGTCTCTCCGTCATTATTTCTACCCCCCCCCCCCCTTGCTCTATGGATCTGTCATTCTCTCTTCTTTCCTCCCTCTGACTCTTTGTGTGAGTGGGTGTCCTCTTTTGTCTCCCGTAGCCTCTGTCTCTTTGTCCCTGTCCTGTATTCTCGCTGTCAGTCCCTCTCTTTGTCTTTTTTTTCTCCTGTGTCATGTTTTATCCGTCTCCTTCTCGCTCATTATTACCAGACCTCCCCTGTGTACTCTGTTAATTGGTACAATCCTAATATTAACAGTGTTCATCTGTCTTGTTATAAAAAGGTTTCTTGAAGTAGGAAGATGAACTACATACATTTTTTAAATAGAAATTTGACAGGCGTCACATGAAAACTTTTCATATTAATGACTCTCTGCCAGAAAGGTTATGTAGGAATGTGTGTATGTATGTATGTATGTATGTATGTATGTATGTATGGCAAAGGTAGAGAAGAATAAGAGCATATTGGCACTGCATTTAGAAGGTGAAAATAAAACAAGGCTTTGGCAATCATTAGGTGTTATACTCACAATACAATACAACAATCAAAAATGTGTCAAATCACCAGGAATTGATATATTTTCATCATTGATTAATAAGATTATTTCAAATATTATATCAAATTAAATCAAACCAATCTTAAAGTTACAATTATTAAAGCTGCTGTAGGCATTATTTTTCGTGGCGTTAAATATCTCCATATTCCAACAGTAATCATTCTTACAGATTGTTTGTCCAGTGTCCCATGGTTCTCCTCCACTCTTCATGCAGTAAATGAGCAAAGACATTTTCTGGTATCCCCGACCACTTTGTCCAATAAGGAAAGGGAACTCCATAAAGAGGTAGTCCTGTCTGCTCATGAACGTGCAGAGAGCAGGATCCTCCTGTTCTGGTGCCTACACGGACAATAGTGGAAAAAAGGGACAGTTCCTGATGCCAGCGCTCCTGGTGATGAAGTGATACAATAAAAATAGAAATACAATAAAAAATAAAAAAAAATAAATGAATAATAAAAGAGCAACTTGGCATCTAAGGTGTATCTGTTAACGTCAACACATTCACTCACCGCGGTCTGATTTCATGCTGCTCGTGTCACATGTAGTTTTTTCACACACCAGCAGGACACAGTTAACCTTCCTGAGAGTCTGGGGAAGTGCAGTCCTTATCTGACAGCTCACTGAAGTGGCTCCTTGTTTGTTCACTGCACTATTTAAAACTGATTCACTGACAAAAACAAAACGCTGAACATGGATGTTGTCTCGTTTGTAGACATTTTTGACGTGACAATCGCTGTCGGTGTTAATCCCAGTGACGGGTACATTGCTTTTCCCCACCACCTCGTGTTTTGCACGTCAAACATTTTTGACGGGAACTAGCAGCAATTGGAAATGTTTGGTTTGCGTTAGCAGTAACTGAATACAGCTGTGGGAGAAAAGTCAACAGTGGATCTGATATCCGTGAGATACAGTCGAATACAATAACGCTGCCTTCTCTTGCGCAACGTCCGTCTTCTGTGTACCTGTCTACCAGGTGTGCATTAGCACACTATCCTCTTTGATAAGATATTTATTTAGCACGCTTTGGTTTCTTTTATTATATAATTTTGCCTTTTTGAGTGTGGTTATAAACACATTTACTCCTCCACATGACTCCTGCTGCTCCCTCTCCCCCTCTCTCTCCCCGCCTGTCTCTCTCTCTGTCTGTCTCGCTCTCAGTTTGACATCACAGGTGTGTATATATAGCCGGCAGATGGATTCTCCCATGACAGGCTGCTTCAGCGGCTCTCTCTCTCCCTCTGCTCTGGCCCACCGCTGGCCTCTCAAATGAACTAGAAGCAATTCCTTGTTTACATTGTCTCTTCTGATCTGCCCAACCATCAGTTTATGACTGCATCCATTATTCATGTGTTCCCCTCCACCACACACATGCTCACAAGCACACACGGTAAACACATCCGCGCTGCTGAATGTGTTTTTAAAGCCTCCATGTTCAGGTGTGTGCCGGCGAGGGTTGCCGTTTGTGGCATCCGTGGAGGTCGACGCACATATCTGAAAAACTAAAAAAAAATAATAAGGAGATCACCATTTTGTCATATTTTGAAATCCATGTCTAACTTTGCTGCAGCTTTATTTATTTTTTTTAAGACTAATTCATGATGACATTGTTCGGTGTGATGCAGCACCAGCAACCCTGTCAGTCAGTTAGCAGTGTTTACCGCAAAGCCGCTGTGACAGGCTTTTGGTCTAAGGGCATTTGCGGCACGACGGAAAACAAATCTAGTGGAAACAGTGGCAAGAAGAGCTCGAAACAGGTACTGCTACTGTGAGACGTGACTTACGTGACATTCAGTAGTTCTTGGTGGTGTGTTTCTATGTGTGTCGAGTGTGAGGGATAGTGGGGCCCTCTGGCTAAGAAGTAACTGCTGAGCCCAGACTAGCACATACTATGCCGCCACAACATGCCTGAAATGCTACCGAGCAGGCACACGGCCAATCAGAGTGAAATCTTAGACATCCCTGTGCACGGTGACCCGCGTACGTGCACACTTTGCTGAGTATTTGCAACATGTGACAATGTTAGTCAAGAGACTGCCGAGGAAGTATGGCCGAGGGATTGTGGGTTGTTGAGAGTTTAAGACTCAGCCTGCATGTTCCCTTAGACATGCACATTTAAGTATTTACAGCTTACCATCTCCTCCAGGGTTGAACTTTGAAATGTTCCAGAATTTCGGCAGGTCAGCCTGCTTCCAGCTGTCACTTATAATCAGGCGCTGATTTAGTGTTACTTTCATGGATGAAATCAACGCTTCAGCATCACACTCATGAAGGGTACTGTAAAACTTTTTGAGTCTCCAAACACTAAGCTATTTAATGAGTATATGAAGTACAAGTAAGTGAATTATCTACTGCGGTACTGAGAGGCCCGACGGCAGGAGCAGATAATGATCTTATGACTAAGTCAGGCTTTTTTAAGACCAGTTTATTGGCATTGTTATGGGGCTTGAATCAAATTAGGAAAATGGCAGCTGTGTCCATGCCATATCATTATGTCATGTAATCCAATTTGACCAGACAAACCTCTTGAAATGGACGGGCACTCTCTTGGGCCCATCTGTAATATCGCTGCCCTTTAGCCCCTCAGAAATAACAGAAAGTTGCAGGTCTGGTTTGTTTTTGTGTTGCATGTGGGCATACAGAACAGAACACAACACCAGTCACCCCGGTAGATGCTTGGCCTTTGGTTGTATCTCAAAAAACAAACTCGCTGTTAACGCAAATCTTTCTATTTATTCATTTGAGTCATCGTTTTTGGATGTTATGGGGTCATCTAAACAAACGAGAAAAAAAAAAAAGTGACATGTACAGTACTGGAAAAAACGTATTTCACTCTGTTGACATGGCACATTATCTGCTTTGATGGCTACTTGTTAGCTGTCACTTTGAGGAGGGACACTGTAAAGTGCTGCATGTGTACTCTCTGCGGTCATACGAGCCTGACTCCTCGGAAAGGAGCAATGGGCCTCCATCAAGAGGGTCAAATGTTATTACAATTCCAGGGATTCTCTGTGAACGCCATTTGCTGGGCCTAGCATCGGTTTTTACAAGGCTGAGGGTGACGCACACAAAACTATACTCTGCCTCTTTGTACATGTTCGTGAAATCCAAGGACTCTGTTCCCCGAAAGGCTGTAAAACGGGGAAATCTATTAATTCCCCTTTTCTGCCAGAAGGATGGTGAAGGGCCTGCTTGTGTCAAATCAGTAGTGAGTGAATGGCTGGAGAGGAACAGCTGCATGCGCTGACTGTGCCAAGCAAGGCATGTCAATGAACTGCCATGCAACTCTGCTCACTCAGTCGGACACAAGACAGGATGTTCATGCATACGTTCTGTTGTTATCTAACACTCTCACACACACTCACACATGTTCTAACTCACATATTTAACATATAGCAGATGGATACCATCATGGCCTGTTGGCTGCAACTGCAGTTCTTTTTTCCCTTTTGCCCGCAGAGGTTGTAGCTTGTCATGAATGTGGACATGCAGAAGCCTCAACCTTCCACCTAACAGGATATTATTTTACAGCACGGGCTGATATGTGTGATCTGTTTTATTTGTTATTTGTCTGTTAAAGGTTAGCAACTGCTCACTTCACTTGTCACTGGCTAGGTATCTTGCTATAATGGACAAGAAAAGCAAGCATTTAAGTTAACCTTTGACGAGAAATGTAAAGCTAACGAGTTAGCATCGGTGTTAGCTTCTGAGTGTGAGATTTTCTGAAAGGCTAAGATCATTAGTAGCTTCTCCAACATTTAACCATTAGAAGTAGTAGCATTTTAATCATAGTAGTCCTAAGTCTGCGTGTTGTTCCCATCTTCATCTCCATTGTTGCACAGACATGACAGCAGTTACTGGGAGTAATTTGAATGCAGCACAGGGTCTAACTCAGGAAATTCTTCAATTATGACCATCCTGTAATAGCTAAATTCCTATCCTGAAATGAATGGGATTTTTTATTTTCCTAAATGCAGTTTAGAAACATTTGTATGTAATGCCAAAAATCCTAAATGCAATGATAAGTTATTTATCTTTATCGTCAATGTGCTCCATTAATTACACAAATCATCTTTCTTCAAGGAGGCTCAGAAGGTGAACAACCCAGCTAACAACCAGGCAGCAGACAGACCAAAGACCGGTGATGAGAAGGAGCCGGAGGCCCCGGCCAGCGAGGTGGGATGGATGACTTCCGTCAAAGACTGGGCCGGTGTCATGATCTCCGCTCAGACGCTCACTGGCAGAGTTCTGGTAGGTTTTCCCTTTTCTAGTGGATATAAATATCTCATGCCCCAAATTCAGACTCAAATCCATTAGCACACTAGCATGGACACTAATCATTTTGCCCAGCCCACAATTTGGATAAGTGCAGCAGTTTGGTATTTCCTCAGGCAGACAGACTGCAACTGGTTTTCACACCCAAGTTGGCTTTCCAGATTAATCCGCTGCATAATCCGCCGCTATGGACACTTCTACTCACCTGTTTTATACAGGTCCCACTGGAGACATACTGTAGGGCAATTAATTTGATCCCCTCAGATGCTGGTGGATACTCAGCCCTCGCTGAATCTCAGTTGGCTATTTGGCTGGCACTGTCCAGCCTTCTTTCTGCTGCAATGGCCTATGTGCGGCACGCTGTAACTCACTCTGCTGTGCCTCTGCCAGCTCAACCGATGAGTGTGTGTATTTGTGCGTGTGGGTGTGCATGCGCATGCTTGTGTGTATGTGAGGGGGAGATTTATTTGCCAAGTACGAGAGGTAGCATATGTGGTGTTTGTGCAGTAGGTAAGAGGCTGTCACTGTGGCTTTTCTCTTTGTATGAATTACAGTCGCTCTCCCCTGCTGGACGGTCCCTCCCTCACTATGCCCCCAGAATCTCTCCTGCGCTTGACAACTCAGCCAAACCCTCATGTTTCTGCAGTGGGGCCTCCTCCGTCCTGCGCTGCTTCATTATTAAAATTGAAAACTACTCTTCCATCAGCAGCACTTCTCATGTGCTCCTCCTCTCAGCTTAGGAAGATGTCTGCTAGTTAGCTCTAGTGAGCTATGATGACTGTAATGGCCAGCCCTTTCTTTCCATTAGCTACTTTGATTCATGGCCTCTTATTAGTACTGGGGCCCATTCAGATCAGAGCTGACATCTCCATGCTGGAAAAGATGCACTGGAGTGAAATGACCCTGACTGCAGTTGTTCTGTGTCTTAATCAGTTTTGTGATTTTCTCACAGAGATAAGATAATGAGGGTCTCTGTCTTTGCTGCTCTTCAACGGCAGCTTTTTTATCAGAGTGCTAAGAAAGTCGGGGTGTGGTCTGTGCCAGAAAACTGGTGCTTATGCCGTGTGTCTTCCCATTGCGTAAGTGCATCCATCACCTTTATAGATAGGAAATTAAAAACACTCTTTTTATCTATTCTTAGCTCTGCCTCGTCTAGCCTTCCTTTTGCATCCTACCTTGCATCAGAATATTGGCACTGGTGTGTCTGTCTTGCTCAGACACCCCTTTTGCATCTGTGGACCAAACGAGGCAGCAGTGGGGAAACTGGAGCGAGATGGATCCAACCTAAAATACAAACGCAGTCATTGTTAATGTTTGCCGGAATGTGACAGTTTCTTCACGCCTGGCGAGAGTTAGCTGGGAGTTGAGAAGGATTCTGGGCCTTTTCATGGTGAAGAAAGATGAAGAGTCCTGAAGGGAGCTGTCAATTTACTAAATGAGCTTCTCTTTCATCACTTCCCCACTCACACAGCTCCGCTGGCATGGACACAGCTCCCTCTCGCTTTCATCTTCTGCTCTGACTGAGCGCTTCCAATCTGCCCTCTATATATGTATGCATGCGCGTGCGTGTGTGTGTGTGTGTGTGTGCGTGTGAGACAGAGCGAGAGAGAGAATGGCAGTGAAAGAGCAAAGAAAGCTAGAGACGGACACACCAACGGAGAGACAGACAGGCAGTGAAACAGTGCGTGGTTGTGTGAGTCGGTGAGAAATAAAGCACCGGTTGCTTTAAAGGGGTTTCTAGGCGTAGAGATATCCCGGTGTATCACCTACTGTGATTTGTGCTACTTCTGGTGGGGCTGATAATTCAGCCCAGCAGGCTGTGTTTGCTTACGCGCTCAATCTAATGATATGCAGCACAATATGTACTGATGAAGCACGCTCTGTGAAGGTGAATGAGTATCTGCCCATGTGGGTGGAATGTGTTCGTTTGTGGATTCATGTAAACTAGCATTTTTTTTCCCCACGTATACAGTACATGCATGATGGCTTTTGTATCTTGCATGCATGTACGTGTGCGTGTGTGTGTGTGGGTGGGTGATTTTGTGGGACTCTTGCTCTCCCATCAGTGCTTCACTGCAGATCAAAATTGCGGTGAGTATCCGTGTACACAGAACCTGGCTGGTAACCATAGCAACTGCTGTGTAGTGGCGCTCAGTCATCTGACATTAGGGGGGTGTCTGCTTGGGCAGAGCCAAGCAGAAATAACACACACACACACACACACAAGCACACACACAAAAAAAACACACACAGGTGGGATTAAAGCTTGATGCGGGCTCTGTTCTATCCAGGTGGAAGAGCCAAAGCCGAAGCAGATTGAGACAGATAGCCTCTGGTAGGCAGCCCTCCATCCCCGTTCATTTGTTTGCCTTGATGACTTCACTGCGAGTGAAAGATCAAGTATACCCCCAGGCTTATTGAATTACCAGACAAATCTAAATCCACCCGTGGCAGCAGCTTGGCCCAGGAGTCCCCCATATTGTTTCCCCATGCTGGGCCGAATTACCAGCAGGCGAAGAACAGGGCCTGTTTTGTTACTGGTGCCTAATGTGACTTTGCCAAACTACTTTACTCTGATGAGGAAGGAATCAAATGAACACATATCCCACCCACAACCATTAAGACCAGACCACATGTGCCGCATGAGAATCGTTCTAGACGTTAGTGTCCCTGTTTTAAAGAAGTATCATTGCTGAGCCATAGGCAATATTCAGACGGTGGTCATTTTCCTCATTTACACTCAGCTTGGATAATGCTTCACTGTTTTTGTTTCAAATGTACCACTTGCCAATTGATCAGCAACTGAAAAGATGATTGTAATAAAACTTTGGAGGGAGATTCAGCCATCTTTCAGAGTTAAACAACACATTTGATAATCCATTACCTTCCATTAGTAAACGGCTAATGTTAGCATTCAGCAGCTTCTTGGCTAACATCACAGTTTAGATGCACATTACACGACAGGATAGAAAAGGCTTAAATTGATTCTAAAATATCTGAAACTGCATTGGACCACATAATTTAGGATGAGACTACATACATAGATAACCCATAACGTTAGCATTCTCCCAATTCCTTGCTACCCTAACTGTTTCTTCTTCTTCTAGGGTTCTAGTGATATTTGAGAGTTAATTCTCTACATGCTAATGTTAGCTGCAGCTATCGGGTCATTAAATATGTTCTTTATATTATGTATACATAGCATATATACATAACATTGTATTGTTTTTCCCCATGTCTCTGTTGATTTTCACTGTCCATTGATATTTCAGTTGCCGGTCAATGATACAATAACAATTTGTCAGATTTTTCATGTTTATAGGACATTGAGCTTCCCGCTCTTAGCGTGATGCCGGAGGAAAATGGTTTATAGGCTGTGGGAGCAGGAAGCTATTATTGCGCAGACCATGGTATAACAGTAACATAAGAGCAGCAGGTCTATTGTGTGTGTGTGTGTGTTCGGAGAATTTATGTGCACATCTTTGTGCCTTATGTTGTTTCAATATACAAAGGTGCTGATAATATGTTGTGTCCTCATACCGGTCGTATGTCAAAGTGCTCTGTCTTTGTGTAACCTACATGCATGAGCCCCCCTCCCTCTCTCTCTCTCTCTCTCTCACACACACACACACACACACACACATACACACACACACACACAGCCATATATCCAATTTCGATTAGGCTCTGTGTCACCTTATGTGCCTCATAAAATAACCCGGGACATGATTGATGCTAGCAGGAGCCAGTGTTGCTCTTCAGTGTGGGTCCCTAGCTTTTTGTATCGCCCATCACCTTTACAATATCTGCTCATCAAATATTTATCACCTCATTCACATATGATCTGCCTCCGGGGTCATTGTCAGTTGACACTAAGCTCGGGGAGCAAAGGGGAAAACATGAGGGGCAATGAACTTGAACATAATCGAGCATGATCCTCTGCTGGTAATGTAGTTGTCGCCAAAGAAGGAGAAGAAAAAACGAACAAATATTCTTACAATAATCCATTTTTAAAATGGGTTTGAAGGAGCCGTTTGGAAATTGATTGATAGGTGAAAAAGCCACTCTGTGGGGGCTTGTGCGGAGCAGGATGCAACTGAGCGACTAAGTGCCAGATGCAGCTTCAGGAGGAAGTGTTTCTGAGCCCCTCGAGACAGCTGTCCACACAAAGGCGCTGCATGGGGAACGTAGGTGAAAGGCAAAGCACCTCTGCTCCGAAAGTGGACGGCTCATCGGTCTCTCGACAAGCGTATCACCCCGGTTGCTGTGTCGAAAGACCTCATTAAGCACTCAAGGGCACAGTATCCAAGGAAATGAGTAGTCGGACAGCTGGAAGGATGAGTAGGCCGAATTCTCGCGCTGCGTTACCTCAGCGTCTCGTCTAATTGGATCCCGCGTTACTGCTACAGTGACAGCGTACGTAATCCCGTAATGTCCAACAAAAACAGCGAGGATTATAACCTATGAATGTAGATATTCGCCCTATCACTCTGTGCTGTAGATTTGCACGGCATGGCAGGTCCAGAAATAGGTCAGCCCTGCCATCTTTCTTAATGGGATCTTGGGTGGCAACCAGGGACCATCTGTTCTCATGGCCCGCTACCTAAAACCTATGGTCATCCCTCTGCCTTCCCGTCCGCCCACACACTGCATGGCACTCTGCATATTGACCCCTGTCATCTGCAGATACAACACATCTGGCTCTCTCTGAGGTGGAGTGACAACGCATGAATTCTAACGGCAGCCGTAATAAACCCCAACACGCTTCATTTTGTAAGAAGAGATTTTCCAGCAGAGCCTCTGACTGGAAGCACGCTTTTCCCCTTCACCTGTGATTACCCCTCTCTTATCACATTTCCCCCATTCTCGAGCTTATGTGTGAGAACAGTTGCTTACAGTGTGCGTGTGTGTGTGTGCGTGTCTTGGCAGGAAACGAGGTGAGATTGTGCAAAGTGTGTGAGGACACTGTGGGTACGTTCCACTGTGTTTCCATGTGTCCCGAAACATCCTGTTGTGCAGAAAATAAGTGTGAATGTGTTCTCTCGCACTCCCCGTGATTGCCTCGCTGCCTGCCCGGAGAACAGCTGTCATTCACAGTGTTCTACTTTTCACATTAGTGCAGCGTGTGTTTACCCCTATGTATGAGTACATTTCTGTCCTGGCAGTCCTTTGGGCTTGTTTTTGTGTGCATGCATGAATGTGTAAATGCAAGTCCTTGTGCGTCTGTTTGGGCTGGCAAATGATGCTTTCCTGTCGAGCGCGTGGAACTAATTCATTGCTGTCAGTAAACTCCTCGGCTCCGATACAGCTGTCAACACAGCACCATCTCTTGCATCACGCTTCTCCATGACAATAACCTCCTTCCTTTTGCATAAAATTAACGGGCAAGCACGTCTCTTCGTAGGCATTCAGCAGGATAAGGTCCCTTGCTACATCATTTTGGATGATTGCAGGAATGATGGTTTTACTACATGATGTTTGATCCATCCACAGGGATTATATTGTGATAATGATTTCAGCCCAGGCTCAGTTTAAGGTGGACTTGCATGGGAGCCTGTGGGTGGATGTGTTTGTTGCACAGATTCAGTAACACATACTGCTTATTATTATTATCATTATTAGTATTATTATTTATTTTTTTTATCTACGAATGTATTCCAGATATAGACCACATTCACATGGCAGCTGATGAAATGACAAATAATGAAAATCTGTAGGGACATCGGGCTATATTTCAAGGTACGACATCATATTTGGTAAGCCATTAGCTAATGTTACCATTCAACCACTTTCTCACTAATGTTACCGGTTAATTACATCCAGTGTGTTCACTTCTCCTGTGATGTTTGTTGATATTTTAGAATTAATTTACACCTTTCCTGTTGAATTGTGTAACACTATCAAACAGTAATGTTAGCTCGGACATGGTTGAATGCTAAATTCGCTTTCGTCTAATGGGGTATCAAATATGCTGTTTCACCTTAAAAGTTGGATTGACGTCTCTCCAGATTTTCACCAAATATAGACTTTTCAGTCGCTGATCAATCTGTAGGAGGTCAAACTATAACAATTTGTAGATTTTCTACATTTATACAACTTGCAACCTGGAACACAGTAGAACTGCAGTCAAACTTCCCACCCTGAGCGTGATGTCAGAGGAAAATTGCCACCGTGTGAATATGGTCTTTGGCAAAGCATGCAAAATTATATAGAAAATATTCAAAATGATGGTCAAAACATATGAAACTAACTTTTTTCACGACATGGAAACGGAAAGTTTTTGTCAACGTGCAAAAATCATTGAGTTTTCATTTTGTCAATATAAACCCAAAATCAAGATCTTCCCCTAACTTTAATCATAGTGAATCCTATAAATGGAATTTCGCAACTGCTTCAAGAACTAAACCTTAACCACGGTGATTTTGTCGCTTAAACTCAAGAACTGACTGATACAAACCCTGGAGTCTGGTGTAACAGTTTTGGACTTTGTATGCTCGCCAACATGTTGCAAGCACAAGAGATGGTCATGCTGAGAGTCACAAAAACAATTAAGAGGCTGTACCTATGTACACAGAGCCTGTAGGGATATTCTATGTATGACTGCTGCGGTGCTATGTAGTTGTCCATGTATAATGCAAAAAAAACAAAAACATCAGTATCCAAATCTGTATGTAGACACATGTAGAAGGATCACAGCATGTGATCAAATTGACATGTTATGATTGTAATGAACTTAATGTATACAGAATTTTTACCCAGTCCTACAATGAACATATGAACAAATCTATGCTCATACATGCACAAACACACTCGGCCCCTATCGGTGTCTGTCACAAGTGTCTGCGTAAGAAAGCGCCCATTATGTCGACGTGGGAAATAAACAATCAATAGCCGCAGAGGCTATCTCTGCAGGACTCGTCACACACGCTTCACAAACCAATTTTCTTTGTAAATTAATAGCAGTGGACACGGACAAATGTATAAATTTTTCACTACTCTGTTCAGCATTCGGTGACATGACACTTTGCTCCCGCAGTGTGCTCCTCCATAATGAAACTCGATTTTCCGAGCCAGTTTGTTCCTATTCCCTTTAACTCAAACTCAGTGCCCTCTGGCACCTCCCGGATGTCTCCTTGCCGCCCATCCATTTCTCCTCAGTTGTTGAGTTTAGCTAGCTGCGCAGCTTATTCATTTTGTCGTTTGCCATAATTTCTCAGTTCGGTCGATGGCAATCCAATTGGCATTGACTTAAATCCTCTGAACGGTGATGAATGGCTGTTTATGCTGAAGGGACGACGGGGGACGAGCACTGCAGCAGAGAGAGTGAGATGGAGGGAGCAGAAGGCGAGAGGGATGGGTGTGGTGCCAGCCAAAGTGTCTTAACACATGTACATTAATCACCAACAGCTATAGGCTCTTTGAGGATAAGGCATGAGAGGAAATGTATGGTAGAGAGCATAAATATGAAGTAAATATAAACTTATCAGGATGATGGCGTACGTTAGTTACTGTGCGTGAGTGATGGGTGTGGCCCTCCATATGAATATTTCTTGGCGCTGATTTAGTCCGTATGGTGCGTCAGCCATAAAATGCTCGTCTGTCGGTTGAGCAGTGGTCCAACACTTGGATCCAAACGGAAATGTCTTGACAAGTACAGAATGTATTCACGTTTTATACGTTTTAAGTATTCCTGGTCCCTAGAAGATAAATCCTGTAACTTCTCTGACATCTCCTGTAGTCTTTTCCCCCCTTCAATGCTATTGTTTATGACCAGATATATGCAAAATAGTAGCATTCCCATCAGTCTCTGTTGTACTTTGGGCTTAGTGCTAATTAGCAAATGTTAGCATGCTAACAAAATACTTGCTAAACATCAGCATGATATCATGCGAGCAGGTTGAATTTAAAGTACAGCATAACAACGTATCTCGTCATAAATTCAATTAAATTCAGTGACGTTTTTTTTTTATTGCTTAATTCAAGTGCAAAGTATAGAATCCCTTCTGTGTTCAAAGGTGCAGTATGTAAGAATTGGCCACCAGGGGAGGGGAGCATATCACCAGGGATTTAACTGCTTCTAACTGCAGCTGCTGTCAACTAGTTAGCCCAGTTAGCCATGCAGCCGAGTAGCCTGCACTGGGAGCTGGGTATTATGGTATTTTGAAAAAGGATGGGCTGAGGCCAGCTGGTTAGCATGCTAACTTCAGGAGATAGCTCTGCAACACACAATACATCAATGTTTTTAAGATAATGTGAAAACTCGTATTTATTTGCATTATTTTAGTTAGTTCTTAATGTCTAAAACTCAAATTCTTACATACGTCACGTTTTAAAACAGCAAAGCACAAGTACACTGAGAGGTGAAAATGTTATTTTTTATTATTTATGTTGTTATCTTTTGTATATATCTTAGTTAGATAATTATATTATGAAATAGAACATATGTTTGTATTTTAGTTTATGTAATGTTTTATGTAATGATATGATAAATGTTTGTTTTCAAACATTTTTATTGGGTTCAGTCTTTGATTTAGTTCTACATCACTGGATTTAGTTTTTGGTTCAGAATGTGTTTTCATACCACAGCCAACAGGTCGGCAGTGTAAAGGCAGCCCCTGGTTTGGGTTTTCTGGGCTGCCGCCACATACGAAACATAAGTCGTGCATGGAGCGGTGGAGGAGTGTAGCAGGAGGAGGAGGAGGAGGAGGAGGAGGAGGAGGAGGAGGTGGAGGAAAAAAAAAAAGCAACAGGGTATCCTGCCATCATCATTTCAGCTGTTATGAATTCACACGCTGCCGTCTTACTTAGCAAGCCGACATAGTGCTGCACATCCGAGCATGAATATATAAGTACAAGCACAGCGCTTCAGGATAGTATTATCCAGAAAACATTCCATTTGACATTCTGTCATGTAAGAGTAGGAGAAGAGTGCAGGGTGTGAGAAAAACTACAGCTAGAGTTACTTAGCAGTAAGATAAGCCAGAGAAGAAAGATTCAACAAATTGGATTTGAATTATACGCAACGGCTAAAAATAGTAGTTTTGTATCAGCTAATGGATAACGTTACTCACACTATAGCTTGCTTGTGGCGGTTGAACTTCTTACTCCGTTCCTTAAATTGATCATCATTACACTGCTTTTAAATTTGCAGCACACCAGAGAAAGTTTTACAACTCTGAAATGGTTGATCTCACTTTGTCCCCATGAATGATTCTCCTTTCAGCTCCCCTAAAGGCCTGCAATAAGTCTGAGCCGTCCAGCGGGGTGACTCATCATTGCTTGTTATTAACCTGTGCATTTGCCACCTGAGCCACTACTGCTAAAGTACCAATGACCTACACCTGTCCTCCCTTTGTCTGTCCCAGCCTTCCTCAAGCTCCCTCCCAAAAAGGTCAAGAGAGCAGATGCGGGAGTGATGTTTCACTTAGCTGGCTCCTTATTGGATCAAAGTCACCTGTGACTTATAAGGCAATATGTCTGAGACACTGTGGCGACAGCACATGTTCATTTGTTTCCTTTAGTCTGGCCCAGAGAAAAGACTCCTGCCCCTGTGACAGAAATGTATGTTGCGAGTGTTAGCTGTTGTTTGCGGGACCCGCTCGGTGGCGTTGCCCTTGGAACGTGTCGCAAGGAAATCCAAAATCACTTAGCTAATTACGAGCTCACTGTAGCTTTTATACAAGTCGTCTGTGCTATTAGATAATTGAAATATAGCCCCTCCTTGAGTCTTGGCAAGTGACTGGAGTAATAATATTCTGTTTACTTTTCACAATGTGATTATTTATGCTCCGCTGAAACCTCAGGCTGAGGAGTGACAAGGTGGTCAGAAAGGAGATTACATTTAGAGTCGCAGGCGCATTCGACTGCAGACTAGAAACGGAGAGATTGACTGACTGACAGACAGACAGACAGGGGCGCACAGCCACAAAGCAAACAGTCGTCAGGCAAATAGACAAATGGACAGACGGGTAGAAAATTGCGTTCAGGCACAGAGAGAGACCTAAGCAGCCAGTCGCAGTGGATGCAGACGTTCATGTGGAGCCCCCTGTCACCTCCAAGGACAGCGCTCTCCCTGTCTCGTCTTTGTCATGGCCGCCTGGTACGGCGCTGAGTGACTCAGTGTCTCTGGGATGACGCACACCTAATGGATCAGAACTTGCAGCATCACATTGATCCAACCACATCTAACACCGCTGTCACAGCCAGGCACATTTCTTCAAAGCTCTGCAAAAACAGGATTATGGACAAGATTAGCAAAGAATGAACATTTCTTTTGGATTTATTGCTGCCGATTAGACAAAAAAAGCGTTTTCCTTTTATTATTTCCACCGATGCACATGTGCAATAAAGAAGGGGATAACCTCCGTTTTATACCTCATTTCTAGCGATCCTTTGCCGGCTTCTAGTGCACGATTTACTAACATTGTGTCTCACTACCCTTGCCTGTATATCTGTCATTCATTAGTTCATATATAATTCATACTTGAAGGCTAAAGGAGCAATTCTGACAGGTCCCAAAATACCTCTTTTTATCATCCCTGACTGCACGAAGGAAAGACAAATTGTGATTTCAGTCAGAGTCTCCTTAGTGCAGGCAAAGATAAATCAGCATCTGCTACTAAATGATGGCGAACTGACCTGGAGGCTCCTGGAGGAGGAAAATGAATACCTCCCAGCTCCACATACTGTGGGTGTTGCCCTCTTACTCACTTTCTGCTCTGCGCTCCACGAGCATTAAGAGAATTTCCCAGAGGGGAATGATGAAGTACCAAATTATTAACATTCAACATTTTCTTGGTGCAAGGCTTTTGTATGCTGCACGTCAGTTGCTTTGTGGAGCGGGGAACGGCCTCCTCTTCTCAGTCTGTCTCACCATCTATACATCAGCAGCAGGTCTGAGTCACACTGAGGGAGATAGTGTGGGAGTGAAAGGATCATTGGAGATGGGGCTGACTGCATCCCTACCTCTGCTTTATAGGGTGGACAGGTTATTATTGCGGCAGAATCACCGGCGGAAGATAGATGATATGGTTCAACTCCTCCTAAAACCGAGCTGAGAGGCAACACAAAAGCAACTGTCACATAATGTTTTATATTGATGGGAAACACCTCCCCGCTGTGCCGCGCAGAGCCTCCGAAGGTGAATGATGGAGTGCCAGCTCTCAGTGTGTAGGCATGGCAGTATTATATGCTTCATATTTCAATCTTTTTTTGACCGTCCTTTGACTCCTGTGACAGCATCAGACCGCGGTCGCGGATGAGCTCTCATGTTCGTTCTGAATATGCTGTTGTCACTCGGGTCATGTTTGCGCTTCTAATTGCTTATCAGAAGAGTCAGCACCGTGGGGACCATCTGCTAAGCCAGGTTTCAGATCCGTTTACCCCCACTGGGATTCTGTTTCCTGGGATGGGGCGGCCGCACAGTGTCCCTAAAAAGACACATCACCTCCACCAGCTCGCCGCTCAGAGTTTCCATGAGATCATTTGGGGACGATCGCAGGTGATGTAAGAGGCACAGGAAGGAGGGGAGGGAGAGGGATTGTTGTATGAGTGGGCAGGTGAAAATGAAATATGGGGGGGAAAAGGTAATGAAAACAAATTCAAGCAAGATGGAAATTCATGTTGGGATTGATCTAGATAAAGATGTTTTTGAGTTTTTACAGGCTGAAATGCATAATATCAGCTCCTCTTTCAGTTTTATTATACCTAATTTGGTTCAGTCATCCTTGGGTTGCTTTCTTTCTGCGTACCACATTTATTTTTTTTTTTTTTAGACGTGCCTTTTAGGCTTTGCCAGGCAAATATTCTTACAAAGTCTAGTCTTGCCTGTGTGTAAATCAAAGAAGCAGAGACATTTTTTGGCTTTGTTACTGTGGCTGTCTCACATAAGGAGCCATGGCAAGGTGCTAATTAAATGGTTTGTAGGTCTGCCTCAGCCTCCGGCCACTAAATTGCATCAGCGTTGACTTCAAAGCCTCAGTGCATCAAAGAAGAACCAGAAGCAGTGTGACTTTGCTCACTTCCTTCTCCCGCTCCTCTCCTTTGACACCAGTGAAACATATTTTAAAGTCTTGCTTTCTTATCGGTGCGTCCTGTGTGCAAGGACAAAAGCCAAAGCATGTGCTTGAATGAGTAATGTGCAGTGTGTGTAAGATACATGCACGTGTGTTCATTGGGATTATCCGATATACAAACGCCTGCACTTAAAGCTGGGGTCAGGCACAGTGCAAGTGAAGATGGTGAGAAATTATTCTTCCGTCATTAGCTAGTTAGCTCACTTGGCTACATAGCTTGGTGACTCTGCCCGGACCAGACTGGGCTCTCGGACCAATGGGAGATTTCAAGTGTTTGCATGGCTTGCACAGGCGCAATGGGCCGCTGGGAGGAAGAGTTTTTCAGGCTCCAAGTGGGGAAATACTCGTAGGGAGCGGTGCCAGAATTGGCACAGAATCATAGCTGGGCAAGTGAGCAGCAGAACCAGGCATGCCAGCCAAACGACCATCATTACAGAGACCTTGAGACCAGAGAAGACTTCGATGCATGCGTACAGCTGTCTGGATTCGGGACAGTGGTGTATAAGTGTATTTCATTCCAAAACTGCAGGGGTAAAGAGGAAAATACATTGATTGGTAAAGAGCTGCAACCAGGTGTGAGAATCCAACCGCCATAGCTCCTTCACACGTAGGCTCTTAAACCTGCTCACGCGCATGATGGCAGACAACCCTCCCTACTCTCCAAGAAACGCATCATTTCTGCACTGTGAGATATTATTTTCTTTATTCTAAATGACTGCTTCTTCCATGTACTCTCCTGCCTTTTGAAATAATCCCTTTGATAGATAGATAGATAGATAGATAGATAGATAGAGTGTAGCCCAGTAGCTGGGGAGAGCTCCATCATGGGGGCGCTTAGATGAAGTATGAAAAGCATAAAACTGCCTCTGACAGAGGGGCTAAAGGGCCAGCCCATCACAGCCTCTGAAGACTGAACGGGGCCTTGGTTCTGTGATCCCCGTTTTATTACTTTGCTGCCGCTGTATGTGTCTGTCTGGCACATTGCATTCACAGTTATTCCCACAAGTGGCACATCACTGTGGCAACATCACATCTCCTATTCACAGGAATGAGCTTTGTGTCCTCTGTTGGTCTCTATTTTTATTACCTTCTCTCTGCACCATCTCTGGGCGCTTCTGTCCTCCATATCACCAACAACTTATTTAGGGGATTCATTTGGAGGACATGATGGATAATTATGGTAGAACAATTGGCTGGGAACCGGGAGAGTTGATTTAAGGCCAAATTTGAAAGTTTTTCCTATTTTCGCCAGGCTAGGGCAGTACTGGATGGCTGGTGTGTCATTTTAAAGGATAGTGTTCAGTTGACGACATTATAAAAATGCTACTACAGACAGAGCTGCAGGCTCTGATTCGCGCTGTATTCATGTAGCGTGAGTAGGTAGTTATTGTCCCTAAACCATGAAAAAGAAGCCGTTGTTCCAATTATATTGTGATCTTAGAATGAATTACGCAGAAAAATGTATGAGGTTTATGCTTTTAAATTATGTAGAGTTGCAACCCTCAAGTAAGGTGACAAAGCCCTGCTCTGTTGTCAGGCTGCTTCCTGTTAAAGCCAGAAAGACTAGTAAAGTAAAGAGACTTGTTGTTGCAGTTATTGTTCCAAACTGAATTAATGAACACATCGCAACAGCCCTCCCCCAGTTTAAAGTCAGGCATGTATATATGCAGGTGCTTTATGTGGCATCTCAGCGGAGAGGTGGATTGTAAAAGCCTAGCGTCTGATATAAAATCCTCAGTCTCAGGGGGAGCAGACTGGCTTCCACGCAGCAGACAGCTGAACTTTTCACTGACAAGTGTGTTGGCTATTTAATATTGATACGGGTGCCAGCGCTAGTCAACAATCAATCCCACCCGTAGACGATCATCAGAGGACTGGTGAGAGGTGGAGTTTGGCTCGATGTCTTCTTAATAAGGGTTTGGGCTCCGTGAGAAAGAAGACGAAAGGTTTATCACCTTGACGTCTTCTGCAAAAGTGAGAAATAAATTGGCCAATTTCTTAGTTTGTGATTATGAAATAAAAATGCGCTTGTTGTGGACACGTTCAACGTGGAGAGCTGTACTTAAAATAGACTTTCTGCAAGTGAGAAAGTAAAATCCTTTGCTTTCTTTCTCTGCTGGAGTTGGATTAGCTATCGTTTTGCAAGAGAGACTATTAATCATCTACTGAATGAATAACTGCATGACTTAAGTGGAATTAACAATATATACCCCAAAAGGCGAAGGAACGGAAACCATTAGCAAATTACCCTTCTGTTCCTCTCCCCTGCCATATCTCCAAACTACAAAAGCTTACTGAGGGCCCGGTAAGTAGCAGTGAAATTGAATATTAAATATGTTGGCTTTGTTTTCAATAATGTACAGTAGGAGAGGCTTCAACTCTTCACATCCAACCATCTCCTTTGGCGAAAGCTTTCAGGGCTTCAGCGTGACACCGCCATCCCTCCTGACGATGGGTGAAGGTATTAAAGACGCGTTAAGGTCATCCGTGGCAGGTTCCAGGCTTCCGCCCATCTTATTGACCGGGCCGGACAGCTGCGTGTAGGGCTTGATCTAATGTGGCAGAGAGCAAACAGCGGAGAGATACACCGAGATGCTGCTGCTCTCCGTTTTACACGTGGCCTGCCAACAAACAACGAATACTAATGCAGCTTTCCCTTCTCTGCGGATGCTAGTCTCAGCTTTCTCACCTTGCTGCGAGCAATCTTTCCGCCTTATCGGGAGCCACTGGATTGTTGGCGGGCGAAAAGTGGGCTGTGACGCCGATGATAAACTTCTCATTAACCTTCAGGAAATTAAACGAAACCTTGATTTAATTAGATAAAGATCATGTCACCGCTGCGTCTCCTCCCGAGATGAAACCTATGCGCCTGTGGAGGAGGGCTGGCGGGGGGGTTGGTTCTCTTGGTGATATAGACGGGAGGTTGAGAGGAGAAAGAAAAAAAAAACAGGATGTGATGCGGCCGTATTGTTTTATCATTCAGATAGATCCATTTGCCTTATAAGAAAGGGAAGCTGAAGTTTATAACTCCTTGCTTGGCTTCTCTCCTGGCAGCCAAATGCAGTCTGACAGTTTCTGGAGATGGATGAAAGGTTCTGCTGAATTCCGCAATATGCATCAGGCAAAGTAATTGCTCGGCATGCATTGTAATAGAAATGGCGTTTGCGTGATCAAGTTTTGATATTATTAACGATGGCAGGGATGATTTATGCTATGATTAAAGGCCCATAATGGAATGGTGAGGCAGTGACCGGTGCCTGGACAACAGTGTAGTGACCTGAATACATTATGACCTGTGGAGCAGATGGAGAGTACGCCACTTTAGATGCAACCTTTTAGTATTCACACAGTGGACTCTCCTTTCTCCTACTGTAGGTAGAGCGGGCATGTTTTATAGATCTGATGGGATGATCGTACCAGTTATGTAAATGTCAAGCCTGCTATTGCTTGATGCATCGCATGGTTACATTTCTAACAAGACTGAGATTAAAAATCGAGGAGCGAAAATAAATTGGACGGAGGTGTTTGCAAATCACAGTGAATTGACAAATTGAGCAGAAATACCTCATGTACAGTAATCATTTTATTTACTCGGATTGTAATGACGATTAACGTGATTCATTTGGAGCAGGAGTTACACCTTCAGCCTTTTATTCTCTCAAGCCACCCAATGGTTTGTTTAGGAGAATCTTGTTTCTTTCTCAAACTGTCCATTAAATGCCACATCTATTGTTAAACTCCATTAAATCCAGCCACTCTTGAGTTTGTATAAAACAGCACCAAAGGCATGCAACAAACCAGGGCAGTTCTCTGCACATTTGTGTTTCATTCATTCATTCATTCATTCAACCATTCATATCTTCTTCTTTTTCTTCTTCTTCAAAATATTGAATTTGTTGTTGCCCCAAGAAAGTCTTTAGCCTTGGCATTACTCACCTAATAATAAAAATATGTTACAGGTGACTGTATGTTCTGCTTGTAGCCTTCTTAACACTTTGTTTATGTAATTATTTCTTTATTCCGTTTTCAGCTCCCCTGTTGATATTCACAAGTCACAAATCAACAATGGGGACATAGGTGTTGTTTTGACTCAGGAAAGCTCGCCATTAAAAGCTGATTGACCCAAAAAGGGTAATGATACACTTCCAAAACAACTATTTTTTTCCTCCCACCACTAGAACGGGATGTGCCTCAAAAATAATAGGCAATGCATGCATGACCTAATCTGGCAAGGAGCTACTTTCCTCCCGAAATAGCAACACTCCTGGCAAATTAGGGCAATGGGAACTTAGTGATGGGTACTTAAAGCTGTTAAATGAAAAGGAAAAAACCTGTGTAGCTCACCGAGGAGGTAGCAGTTTGTTCTGTTGGCAAATGATCAAGCATCAGTGGTCCGTTTGTAAAGATTTTGACAGTTTCTGAGTAAAACAAATCAAAGTGGCTCAACAGCGACTGCTATAGCACATTTACTGCCCACAACAGGAGCTGGGGACACCTATGTCTGGACAAAAGGGGACCTAACAACCCTTCATCAGGTTGATTAGTGTTTTGGAAAGCTGGATTAGAGAGGAGACAATTGTCTGCTTGTTTTCATTTTTACATTACTTGCACATGAGGGCCCAAATACAATAAATTCAACAAGGGCAAATCTATATTTGGAATTTTATCAGAATTGCATCATCCACAGTCATGAATATAATATTTTTATTGTATGAGCGCTGCTTGTTATCTTTTCATTACATTTTTCGGTCGGCCGTGATAAAACACTGCTTATTTCAATGTTTTCAGGCTGGGACAGTCAGCATAGATAAGGGACACACACAGCTCCCACTGACTGGCTGCAAACTTCAGAAGCAAAAATGTGGAAACTTGCTTTATTTATTTTATTGTCTTTTCCTTCAGCAGTAAGACCACCATCTGGGTCTTGGTGCAGGATGCTGTCCTTGTCATGTTCCTCCTGCAAGTCTGCAGACCTGCGATAACCTGCAGCAAAAAGCCACACTTTATCCAGGGTTCATAAGTCTAGGGTGTTTTTATCACAGAACCAAATAGCAAGGTAAACTAATACTAACCTTAAAACTAAAACTCGGGTGAAACTGAAATAAAAACAAAAAACTAGAGGGCACCCCTTTAGCTCAGTTTGTAAGGAGTTCAATGTAAAATAAAAACAAGGCTTTGGAAATAAATATGATATTGTATACTTACATAACTAATTAAAGTGAAATAAAAATAACTGGAAATTTGCATTAAGTTTAGTATTGCATTTAAGTACATAATAAGCGTCCTTTTCTTAACTTTTTAAATCTTGCCTGACTAATACCCAACATATTTAAAAATGCCCTAAAACTAATAGAGCTACAGTGAAAATCGAATTTGTGGTTGGATTAATCGAAAACCATTTTGATAAGCGGTAAATTAATTTCAGTCATTTTTAAGACAAAAAAGTCAAAATTCTCTGATTCCAGCTTCTTAGATTACAACATATGCTGTTTCTTTACTCCTCCGTGTCAAAAGATCTATTGGACATCATCTAGCATTTTGGCAAATACTAACAATTGATCAATTTTTCATGTTTTTCTGGCATTTTATAGATCAAATAATGAGTCTGCAAATACAGAAAATAATCTAGTTGCAGCCCCAAAAATTTATACTAGACTTCTCGTAACTAAACTCAAACTAAACCTTTTTAAACTGGAACAGGCAAAGCCTTTCTGAAAGTGTACTGAAACTAAACTGAACTGAAAACAAATAAAAAAATGTATTAAAATTAAATTAATGAATAATACAAAACTGTAATAACTCTGTGACAGAGACCCTCCACTGAACTCCCACAATAAATCTTTGATGTGGCTAGTTCAGTTAGCATCGCTTTAACAGCTGAACAGTATCACTGAAAATAACGTTGCCCTCTAGCAATGACACATATGCATAAAGGGCAACTCAATGCAGCAGCAGAAGCTTCCTGTAAAGCTCCATTCAATATTCTGCAGATACACTGCACTTTTTCCAAAGGAACCATATAAAGCTTCACATGGTGGATGTCGTGTGGAGGATGGATATGATGGTTGAGTTGAATAATTTCCCCCTCCAACGCTATCAGCGCTCTTTCATGGGATGGTCACATGCATCGTCTCATCTCCCCCGCGCGGGCACAATCCCAGCGAGGGGTCCTCCCTTCTGTCTCATGGACGCAAGTGAGCACGTACGCACACACACACACACACAGAATATCATGCGCACACTCGCACACAAAGAGGTGAAGACAAGTGCACACACAGCGTACACGCTGTGGCATTTAAGCTCTTGCTGTGCCTTAAGGACATGGTCTAATATTCTCCAGCCCTCCACTCCTCTTTCTATTCAGCTGCTCTCTCTCTTGCTCTCATTCCATCTCTGCCACAAGCCATTTTCTGCCACCTCTTAAAGCTCCTCGTGTCCCACGGGAGGGCTATCTCTAAACTTTCTTTCCTCCCCTCCATCTCCTGCCATCATCACCTCTCTATCTCCTTCCTCTTTGTCTCCCTCTCTGTCCTCTTGGAGTCCTCTGCGAACACTCAAGGTCACGGCCACAGTGTTGATCTCTTGGGAAGGCTGCCGTTAGACACAGGATGCTGCAGAGGAAGGGAAGGGTGCCCTGCCCTTCAGGTATCTGGAGCGTCCTGTACATCTCGCACCGTTAACTCCACCTCAGTAAGGATGGTTTAATTCAGCAGTGACACAACCCTAATAATGCACACAGAGCTAAAAAAAGGTACTTTCGTGAATAAATGATGCCATAAAGAAACTTTTTTGGTGGAGCTTTTTCAGACAGGTTGTCGCGTCCGTCTGTAACACATCCCCATGGGCCTCCTCTTCATCTCCCACTGACAGATGCTCATTTTTAGGAGCTGTCATTCTGTCAGACCTGAGAGGCTTTCCTTCATGCCCACCCCCTCCCACCGTCTCCCCCTTTAATCATTGTGTCTGTTGCCTAGGTACGAAGATATGAGTGTGCATCTGTCCCATGAAGGCCACAGGGGTTAAACGGAGCCAATTTCAGGTGCACGACCAGTGGTTGTAGTTTGATTTATGAGATTGAATTCCTTTACAGAGATAAAGAAAAAAAATAAATCATTGTGTATGTGTTTGCACGTGTGTTTTGTGTGTGTGTGTATGTGTGTGTGATTGTGTAGAGTGGGGAAGATCTGTCAGTTATTTATAATAATTTCTTGGATGATATAAGTTATATAAGATGAGATAATGCACTGTACACTGTCTATACAACTCGATATGATTGTAGGTTTCAGTTGTTTTCATTAAATTGATGAATTGATTAATACCCAAACTTAGCAAAACAAAATGGACTTATGGATGGAAGTAAATGAACTTTAATAGTGCAGCAACTACTGATTATTCAACTATTAAGATGAAATAAGATGAGATGTTACTTTATTGATCTACCTAGAGAGAAATTCACAGGTGACACAGCAGTACAGAGGGAAAAAAGTAGCAGCACAATAGTAAGTCTCTAATGATAGAGACAACAATAAAGAGAAATTGGAAAGAATTAAATAACAATTTGAATAGAAAAAGTATATTAAAAACTATTGAAATAAGATAAACATACTATATACAGTAACTATATATGCAATATATTATAGATACGCCTGTGCAAATGTGCAATGTGCATTGATCTGATATTTATTTTCTTAACTTGTCACTGAATCCTTTGTACTGTAAAATGGTGAAACGTAGCCATCAGAATATCCTGAAACCCAAGATGACATGTTTATATGCCCAATTCTGTTAAACAAACAGTCCAAACCCCCAAATATTGAGTGAAAAATCAATAGAAATTACATCTTACACCTAATAGTCTAATCATCCTGACGACATACAAAAAAAATCTAAACACAAGAAATAATCATGCCTAAAACTGTTGTTTTGGAATGAGAAGAAATGAATGAATAGATAAAGTTATTTGTTTTTGTATCAGTATTAGTAATTAGGTTTGATAAAGTGGCCAATGATATCATTATTTGACAGGTACCAAGAGCTTGTCCTGCAGAGTTGACTTGTCGTAACCAAAGACAGGAACTGACAAACAACTTGTCCATGGAAAAATGACTTGGAACTTAACATTTTTTGAAGTTTCTACCTTCTACATTAACATAAAGTTTTTTTAAAATTTTTTTTTTATCAATATAATGCTTAAAAGCAATGCATTTCAAATGGTTGTTCTGTCCACCTGACACTGTACACATCTAGCAAATGTACTTTTATTATAACTTATATATATGTGACCCTTTACATTCATTCTTGTTAGTTTAAAAGTCATATTTCATTACAATACTCAAAGTCAATGTTAAAACTATTATTATTTCACGGAGTGTAGCTCTGCTCGTTTTGTCTCGTCGGCACCTGTCCTGTTGGCGATGTCGGCGTTCATTTTAAGCTGAGTCAGCGCTCTAAAAGGTGTTACATTTCACACCGTGTTTGTATTTTTCACACGTCAAATTCAGGCAGCATCCCAGTAGTAATGCCTTTCAAGTTTTGCAGTGTCGGATTCAAATAGAGAAGAAGCTCTCGCACCATCTTTGTTACAGGCAAACAAAGTGCTGATAGAATGGGGACTCTTTCTGTCAATCTCCTTCCATCAAACCAGAGTCGTGCCTGTTGCCTTGAAGCTAAATCCACCCCTCTCACCTTAAAGAGGAAAGTCCTCTGCCAGGCGCCACCTGTCGTGGCTGACAGGCGCGAGAGGAAAGCAACAGGAAGTTCCTCCTTGGGGCTCCTGGGGAAGTGGCTCCTGTAGTGCTCCAAACAATCATAAGTCATGATGCCAGCAACAGTATTGAATATGGATATTTTAATGTCACTAATGAGTCCATAGTCGGCCAGATTTGCTAGTGTGGCACCAGAATCTAGGAAATCTCAAAGTTCTCATCACTTTTCTAGACCCAAGGCTGCCGTCTGTCATCATCACATCACCTGTAACTGAAGTATGAAAACATCCCCCTTGAAAATCTGCACATTTTGATTTGTTTCTCTTAAATTGTATACATTACTCTCTTTGCAAAGCATAACTTAAAGGGATATTCTGGCCTAAATTTAATCCATGGTCTAACACACAGTGACACCGAGTAAGACCCCCCCCCTAGAGAGATCAAGTTTTCCGCCTTTGTTGTGGGGCAGCCCTGACGAGTCGATTACCGAGTGCAGCAGAGTTCCGCAGCTCAAGGATGAAAATGTATGATTATTACTCCATGGAAATGCAATCAAAGTTCATATGTGTCTTGCCTACCAGTAACCCTATCTCTCGAACTGTGTGCTGGGACCCTATTTGTACTGTTGCTGAAGTCTGATGCTGTTCTGAGCATTATTTGTGGCTATGAGTGGCTTCTTGATGGCGGTTTCTTAGTTGGAGGCGTAGACTGCAGTGTATTGTTAGCGTGCGGTCTTTTCTGAGGTTGCTAAAAACAAAGCTAGCGGTCGGAAAACTTGATCCCTCGAGGGGGGGGTCTTACTCGAATTCACGGCGTGTTAGACCATGGATTAAACGAACGCCGGAATATCCCTTTAAGTGCACGTTGAAAAAATGAGAAATGCGGCTGAATGATAAAGATGATTCTTGAAGGACAGTCAGGTTATCATTCTTCTACCGATCCTCCGTTCACCCCAGAGGCGGTCGCCGAATGACCTTGGACGTCAACACAAAGGGAGCTGTCTGTGGGAGGAGAAGAAGAGAGGCAGACTCTGCTGAAGCTTATTTCCCCTCCTCCTCACCACCAGACAAATCAGATATCAAAACTCCACTGCCTTTCTTTTCCTAAAAATAGGTATGTTAAGCAGCAAGTGAAAGCACATAAAGGCTTGTTTAAGTGTCCCGCGTTCCTAAAATACTACAATGGTGTCGATTGCGGACATTTCATGAAAGAGCTCTAGCTCATCTCTTACATCTTATATCGCCTTCATTCTTTTTTGGTCTTACCCTCTTCCCCATTAGACTTCACCAAAATTGAGTGCGACTGGGAGTCTACAGTGAATTGGGATGATGAAAACAACTCCGACACACACCAGCGCACAACTTACTCAGGCTTCAGCTTGTATCCTGCCTGTTTTTGTCCTCCGCACCTCTCATAATTCATGAGTTTGCATATTTCAAGTCGGGGTATAATTGGCCCCGTTCTGTTGACGGCCAAGCATGCCAAACTCCGCTGCGCTCTGCTCATCTGCTTTGCTTATGAAAATAGGGCCATTTCGGCGCTCGATGCCGTAATTAGGAGAGTGGGATTGTAACGGAGTGCAATTAGTATACGTGTCATTGGAAAGTCTGTTCAGGGGCGAGGTGTCAGCAGGTGAGGTGTCGGCAGGTGAGCCTCAGACAGTCTGAAGTGGACTTTCCAGTAGTTTGATAGTCTCAGACTGGATTGTCTTTGGCGAAGGTCGTCTCAGAACGGAATCTCTAAAATCTAAAAAAAATAGAATATATATATATATATTTTCTGTCAACAACATATATTTGTAATTCTTGTCCTTTGTTCATGTTGTGAAAGCAAAAACAGTGGGGCTCCTTTTATAATTAATTACCATCGACTTTACAGAGCTGCCCACGTTTGGTAATTCATGTCCGACCGCAGAGAGTGCACTGGTATCATTTGGTATGCCCGTGCTACATCTGTTCGCTCACATTCGGAATCGGTAGTCCGGGTTGCTTTATGCAGCGTGTGACCGGAATACAGAGTGTGCTTCTCCTCTTTTCTGACAGGATGTCATATCATACCCACACCTGCGTAGCCGTCTAGAGGCCCCTGCTATTTGAGGCGGAAAGGGGAGACCGTGATGTGTACTGATGTATGGATGTATGCCATCAAAGTTTAATGTAGGCGTCATTTGTTGACACTCGCCCAGCGAGAGGCTCACACTCTCACCCCGTGCGGCGACATGTGATTCCGCTTCCCTTCGTGTCTAAATCCGCATCGGGGCGAGACACATGTGTGATAGTGTAGGAGTGTTTGTTATGAACGCAAACGCTTGTAGTGGAGGCAAATGTTTGCTCTGCAGTGCAAACATTGTGACAATTTGCCGAGTGAGGGAATGCATTAGAGTTGCATCTATTTCAAACATGAGAATTGAAATTCTGTGTCTGAATTCCGTATGGAATATGAATGAATATGCTTAAGCTCTTGCTGTTTGTTTGAGACCTGCTATAAAAGGCAGATGTATAGAGTTATGGATTAAAGCCAAAGGAAAGCAGAAACAGTACACTGGTTTGGCCAGAGCTTTCCTTGGCTGCGGGCCTCTGAAATCCTTTCTGGCCGATGCATCAATCGGACATTTTGGAGCTCCTCTTTCTGGCTAACCTAGAGCCAGGCCGGATTAATGAACAAGCTTATCCTGATGCCACACAGTACTGACGGGCATTCTTGACTCCCCGGCGAGGATTCCCGCTCATGTAATCTTGGGGAACCCATTAGGATTCTTAGAAAGTGTTTTTTTTTTTTTTCAGTGTTTGACAGAAAGAAAAACAGAGATGTTGTAAGTCCAGATTTCCGCTCATTTCTCACCTAACTATAATACCCGCAAGGATATTTGTTTTCCTGCCTTTGATGTAGACCTCTAGCAGCTCTGTAATAATAGCATGCAAATCAGCTCGCAACTCAGCTGCCTCATTAGCCCCGGGCTTTGGATTGTATTAATATTTTGCACAAGTCGCAAAGTTCCATTTGCACAAATTAAATTTTATAAATTAACTAAAATAGCTTCAGATTAAAAGTTCCAATTTCTGTCCATAAATCTGTGAGCCAAGGCTTTAATGGAGATGATATGAGAGTCAGGCCAGTCTCATGGCAGAGTATGTAATAGAGCAGCTGATCCACTAGAGGAAACAGTGTCATGTTTGCCCTAGGCGGGAAAAGTGTATGCCTGTATGATGTGTGGTACCGAATGTAGTGTAAACTGCTAGAAAGTCTGCACAGGGAGGAGAACAGGATGCAGGAACAGGACAAACACAGAAGTCTGACCGTGTAGGACAGGATTTGTGTCCCATGTGAAACCAGTATTTAACTTTCCGTACTGAAATTACATCATGTAACACATCACTTACCATGATCTTTTCCGAAACCTGGCTAAAACATATCTCGGCAAACTTTATTTTGAAAGCAACGACAATGAATTATTTGTCTGTCCTTCCCAAAACCATTGCAAATCACTGTTACCATTCATCAGCTGCCATGCAAGGTGCCGACCAGCAGTTTGGGTTCAGTCTCTTGCCCAAGGACACTTCAACATGCCGACCAGAGGAATCGAACCAGCAGCCTTCAAAAACTTCTGGTTCTCATTAATAAACCGTTTTGTCAAACTAATTGACATACAGTTATTTAATCCTGATGTACACTCAGTGGCCACTTTATTAATTACACCTGTAAAGTCTATCCATTACAATCGCACCGCCATTGATTGTACTGCTGTTTCTGAAAGTGCGTGAGAGCTTTACACTCGCGCCCGTGGACCTGTTTTCCTCAGAATATTTATCCTATCGGACACATTTATCCCACACAGCCACTGTTGTGTAGAGTTTTGCTTCCAGATATTATAACTGTAATAAATACACGAGTCTGAGTAGACCATAGAGTGTTTTATTATGCATTACACTGTCAGAGAGGTATTACTTTGACTTTATGAGGCTGTTGTTTGCCATAGTGTTGGACTTGACTGCATGTGTTTCTAACATCGTGTTTGTAAATGGAGCTGTGCGAAAGACCTTTTAGATTTAATGCAGTCCAGTTCAACACCAGTGTCACTGACAGGTTTACACGATAAGTGCATGTGTCAACATTGAGATATGAAGTCAGTAGAAAAGATTTTATTTATTTATTTTACTTATCTTTATTGAAGGAATCTGGGGTTATACAGGATAACAATACAGCGGTTCTCCTTCAGGTTTTCTGTTTTTTGTACTTATTTATATCCCCAAACTTTAACCAGAGATATCCTCTGTATTCAGGTGTCTATACAGCAAGCTGTGTCTTCGCTGCTCACCACCACAAAGAAAGGTCGTCTTGATGACTTTGAACTGAAATGCATGAGACACAGGAAGTGTCCCACTACTCTCCTGACCTGGGCAGTTGGCCTTAATGTGAAGCGATTATTCCATACGTCGTCAGCTCACTTCACACGTCTGTGGGGCTCCGCTCTCTCCCCGTCACAGAGTGCACCTAAAGGACAGAGGAAGTCATTAGATAGGGTCCCTGCTGGTGGAGGAAGTCGTTTTCGGGGCACTTCAAAATATCCCTTTCATGGGCGAGCTGTGATGAGCTCTCCAAATTCTTTAAACTGCCAAATAAACTGAGAGCGTCGGACTCACACGTGTGTTTATTCATGTCAGTTAGTGTTATTATGTGTGAACAGTTCTGATGGTGTCATGTGAGAGCTGCCACCCCTTGCCCACTTGCAGTACTGGAACCTGAAACCTGCATGCTTTGAAGTGCGCGTGCGCGCACACACACACGCAATTTTTGGCTGCCCTCTTTTACACGTCCAGTCTTTCAGTGTGTGCCTGCTAAAGTGCACCTCGGAAAACATCTGACAGATTTAGCTTTGCACTTCAAATATAGAAGGGGATACAGCAATGAAAACTTACACGGCTATTAAAGAGAAAACATAGACATCACGTCCGAATGCTGCCCCTCTGACGTGACGCCGACATATTCCAGTTTGTTGCTAACGACAATGGCTCACCCGTGCCATCTCTTCACGTGTGAATCATGAAATTTAGACAGCCCCATTAGGTGGGTTACAACCATTACAGCTGCTGCAACAGCGAGACTAAGCAACCCTTCTCCTGCTGCTAGGTTCCTCTTTTTGATTTCTCACTTTCTTCGGTAGGGAATGCCCCTCTGACATTATCATTGTAAATGTAGGTTTCCCCTGCGTGCTGTTACATTGCTCCTGATTCGCAGTGGCGGTTGCTCGGTTGGTTGTCTTTGGTAGACTGTGGGTTTGAGGTCGACGGCTAGGCCTCGTAGACATTGTGTGAGTGAGGGAGAAAGGGCTGGGGGATGGGTTGGACCGGCATTCACAGTCGAATAACTGGGTCAGTTTAAGATGATGATGCTTCTCATCTCCTCAGCTCATCGCTGGGTGTTTCACCGTTCACTGCTCAGCTTTTTAGCCATACTTCTCTTCGGCCTTTTCTCCAGGCCTCTCTTTTTGCTTTTCTCTTCCTCAGCCCTTTTGACCCTGCTACATAGAAGCACCAACTAGCTCCAAGGAAATGTCAGTGTGCATGCATCTATATGTACTGTGTACACATGCACACATGCATTTAAGTGCTATGCATAAAATTGTGCTTTGAGGGGGTTACAGTGCAGTGGATACTTTATGCATTAGGGCCGAGGAATATATCAATATTATGTCTTTATCATGATATGAGACTATTTATCGTATTGGATTTTGGATATTGTTGTATTGTGATATGGCATAACTGTTGTCTTTTCCTGCTTTTAAAAGCAGCATTACGGTAAAAAGATGTAATTTTATGAAACAGTACTTCAGCAATTTAACTGTCGATCACAGACTCGTGATTGACAATTGTTGAAAAGAAAAAGATGAAAAAATGATGCAACAGAACGAGAAAAATCATCTCTTTTTCATTCCATACATTCTTCTTCCCTGTCAAAACCTGATGATTACGTTAGCCACAAGGCAACATCAACCATCTACAGTTTGGCAGGAGATTAAGGCATGTTATGCTAGTAGTCTCTAACGTAGTCTCCTACCGCTAGCCTTGAGCCTCGATTAACTATTGACATCAGCTCACCGACACAATGAACTGAAATGTGATAATTAAATATTACCACAAGCATCATGTTCATATCAATAATATACAGTAATATTGGCCAACCAGTATATCTGTCAGGCTCTACTTTTTTTTTTTACGTACGCCGTAGTGCTCTCCAAAGTCTGCCAATCAGCTGCTCTTCTGTGATTTCTCAGTTCGGCTCCAGTGTTCACCTTGAACCGGAAAATTTACTAGCACACTATCAGCAAACCATGCCATCTTGTGGGAAAAATGCACATGTTAATTTCCTGCAGAGTCAATTTGAATCAGATAACCCGCTCTGGTCAACTGCTCCCCTTCCTTTTCAGACCAATGGAGAGCTTGTCATTCAAAAAGCCTGATGTTATCATCTAGCTCCAGCCTCCTCCCCCCACACTCTCCTTTGTGTGGAGCATCATTGATGTCTTCGGCTTGTAAGCTTATTCCAGCCCCGGACGACTCTGTGGCCAGGATTGCCATCGTCCTCCATTCAAGCAGAAAAACCATTAAAAATGCAAGGGTATGGGGGTGTTTACTTAATACCTCAGTAACAATGCATTGAATCAATCCAAAGGACCATCACATGAAAGTAATCAAGCTCCCATCATCAATAATGAATGGCACAATCAGCAGGGACAGTGGGCTCCTATTGTGAGAAGGCTGAATGGGAGGAAAGATCGCAGGGGAGGAAGTATTGTGCTCCGCTACATTGGTCAGCTGTTGCAGAGATGATGATTATGATGACAGTGGTGATGATGATGGTGATGTGAATGTTTGCAAGTGCAGTTTGCTGGAGGGTGTTATTGTGACACATGTCTGCATTTTTCCAGGCATGTGGGATGAAAGGAACTGACATTTACTTTTAATGAATAATCCAAGGTCTTTATTTTTTCTCACTGAATTTGAAAGCTTCTGTTTTTGTTCTCTCTGGTACTGGAGTATTGAGAGGCTGTGATGCATTACGTGCAAGTGTTATGCACAACCTGTATATCGCCATGTTGCTGTTGTTTCTGGAACATCATAGTTGATGTTGCTCCAGGACCATCATTGCAACCGACCAACATGTTTTTATGATGCCAAAGCTCCAGAACACTGGGGAAAGACCGAAAAATATGCACATTGGAGAAGTTATCCTTTTCTAACTCATGGTTGACGTTGCAAAAGGATCTGGAACAAAACTTTTACAGAAATCTGTAAAAAAAAAAAAAAAAAAAAAAAAAGGAGAACTTTTGTTATGAACTAATGAGTTTCGTTTGTAGTTAGCACCAACATTATGTCTGACAAAGTGTTACAGAACTGGGATTTGTGTTTTTGACAGTGGTGTTGCACTGAGAAACTGCCAATTTCGACACAATGTTGCTAACATTATTTGATATTTGGGGCTTTTTTGCTTCCATAACATGTGCCTTCATTTGAGTCTAGTGGAAAGAAAACCGAAATTCACAAAAAAAAAGAAAAGAAAATGCAAGTAGGCATGAATTCTTTGGTTCAGAATTCTGACATATAAAAAAAATTGCACCTTATTTCGATATTTTACACTAGTAATACCAAAGATGATAGTCTTAGTGTAAGTAAGTTTAATGCTGATATCTAGCAGTTAAAGATGTAGCCTCTTATGTTTTAAGACACCAGGTTAAATAACTTGCTTGGTGGATCAGCTGTTGCTGCTAGTTCCCTTGCCTTACTTCACCTTACAGGTCATATATAGTCATTGAAACATTATACAGACCACAGTCTAGCAGGGTCACAGTCTCACACAATGTAGCATACTACATAAGGAGTGCATGTCAACACCTGATAACTATGGTTGTCTCCAGCACAGCACTCCACGCACACACATCATGTGCGTACAGATGTGTGTCCTTTCTCTGCTTCCTATGAGAGTGCTGGCTTCTCATCACAATGGGCTTCATTTGCTGACCTGAGGGTTAGCATTCATTATTCATTGCTTGCTTTTAGAAAAAAATTTCCAATGTTCTGAAACCTACAGGACGCAAGTCGTTGTTTAATTACAGATACTGTGTTGCCTATTGTGTCCACTCCAGCCGACCGTAAGAGTATGTTTCCCGCAGAGAGCACTAATGAGCAGAGTTGAAGACTTTTGCCGCTCTTTGCATAAAAATAATGCCTCTTTTGTTTGTGCCTTTCTCTCCTCAGGTGGTGTTAGTCTTTGCGCTCAGCATCGGGGCCCTTGGGATATACTTTATAGACTCCTCAGAGTGAGTATCAATTTCATAACATGTCTTTCTGAAGTTACTTTATGTTTCACACACGCCTCAGCCGCTATACTGTTTATGAAATAAAGATAAAGGGAACTTTGCATGCGTTTGTTGCATGCATGTACATTGGCCTACATACTGTATCTGAATGATACAACCTCACATTTCTACACGCTGCAGTCTCTGAAATGCAAATGCACATATTCACACCCCCACACAAGTACTCCCAAGCAGTGATGCACACACATACAGCACACACACACACACACACACACACCCACACACACACACACACACACACACACACACACACACACACACATCTGCATCTGAAGATTTTTCAATGGGAGACCTGTCAGTTTCCATGGTAACAGGAGACAGGCAGATACGTACAGTATGTGTTGGGGAGCTTGTTCTATGTGTGAGTAAGTGTGTGTATGTGTGTGTGTGTGTGTATTGTCAGTTTATGCGTATCCCTGGCTGGCAGTCACCCAGAGACAGATTGCAGGCCTGGCATCTCTCCGATCACCACTGCAGCTACTTTCACACCATCCAGACCCAAACTGTACTTTTAAAGGGATAGTTTGGGGTTATTTGAATGTTTCCTCGCCTCATTAGGTTTGATGAATAGTCCCACAGTCAGATCATGGTGGCAAAAATGCTGAATTATCAGGTAAAAATGCACTGCAGCTAAAAACATTTCACTCAGCCTCATCACTTTGATTGGTGGTGTGATATGGGAATGTATACATGCATAGTGTAGTATTATGCAACAAATTATTCAACAAACAAAAAGGTTTTTGACATGTAAAATGAAATACAGAAGGTTAATATATCAATGTTATATTAGTAGCATGATAGAGCGGGAGTCTATCCATATCATCTTAGATTCTGTATATTACTAAATCCTGATATGGCTTTAAGTCTAGTCTTTTTCTGTGTTAAAGGCTGTGTTACAGCAAAGTGATGTCATTTTCTGAATTTATCAGACTGTTCTACTTGTTCTAATACTTACTTTACACACTAAATCAATATGTAAACATAGGGTTATTCATCAAAAATCTTACTGTGTAATCATTATGGGAAAATACCAATAGTGAGCCCTGCAATATTGATTAATATAAGATGACATAATATTGTCAGAATATCCATCTAGGTATTTGGTCCAAAACAACAAAACCAAGACCTAGCATTTATGAGGTGCTTTTGAGTAGATTTCAAATTATTTAGTTTTATTGTATGCCTAAAAATATCACAGTGTTATTAAAGGCCATATTGCCCAGCACTACACACAACCTTTTACATTATAATTATTATTAATATTATTATTATTATTATTATTATTATTATTATTATTATTATTATTATTATTATTAATATAATTATCATTATTATCATTATTATTAGTATTAGTATCAGTATTAGTATTGGTATTATTATTTTCATATTCAGTGCTATGGTTTAAATGTGTTGTCTGCTTTTGCTGCTGCTGTCCCCAACACTGGCTGACGATTTGCAAGAAAAATCCGAACACAGCAGTCAGATGTATCTTCCCCGGGCTGATTTAATTTAAGGTGCTACTTTATACTGTTCGTGTTTGCTGAAGGCAATTCTGCACCTCCTGACTTCAGTAAGCCGAAGCTTCTGTAGTCGACATTTCCCCTTCATTTGCACAGCACTGTGCCTCAGAGTGCACCGATTCTGATTAAAGCAAAGGAGGCGATTTATTGTATTGTTGCCAATTATGTAGAAGTTGTTAAACGTGCCTCTGGCAGTGAAATCACAGAGGATGTGTCACAGTGCCCTACACACAGACCCTGTGTACATTTGACTGCATTTTGCAGTATTCCATGCACTGTTTATTCTCCAAAATAAAGCCTCAAATCTTTGATGTACTGCCTGCGGTTATGGAGTGTTGATTGGAAAGAGACCATAACAAATTGACCATAAAACTGTATGATACTTTTTCATCATATGTTGTTCCTCGGTTGGCTGTTGTTCAGCGTGTTATCACTTTGTAATGGCTAGCTCCCTGCAGTTTGTTTTCACTTTGATACAATACCTTTGAACTTTGAAATTGTGCTCCTGAGGGAACCGAGAGTCTAAAACGGGGTTGTAGATGTAACATTCTCTAAATAAGTCAATCTGAAATGCAATCCAACTTCCACAGTCTTATCTCAGCAGCGGTGGGAAATTATTCCTGGCTTGAATCCAGTCACCCATTTGTACCTGAAGATAAAAACCTTTACTTCCTCCTCCACATCGCTTTCTCTCATTATGTATTCCTCTATCGCTCTGCGCCTGTTTCCGTCTCTGACGCGGTTTCATTAGAAAAAGTGAATCAAGAGACAAATGATATATTTCCTATGATGCTCAGGCGGTGACTAGGGATGCAGAGTTATGTCCTGAAACACTCACTGGTCATGTAAATCAATAATAATGATAATAATAATAATAATAATAATAATAATCAAAGAATGACTGGGGTGCAGGCACTAGGCACTTATTGCAGTTAGTGTGAGCTTAAACCTCCAATATGTCATCAATGTAAATGACAGCTTGTTTATACTGTTTACATGTCACACTGCATTGTGTGCTTCACTGATGGAGCGTTTACATCAGGTTACAATGCATGCAAATTATATCTAGAATGACTTTGATGTCAGCCAACCCTAGGCTATTTAGTTAGAAACAGACTTGGGCCTGATTCTTAAAACCAGGAACTGTTAGTGGGCAAGACATTTTACGCAGCCTGTTTACCACAATTTGATGGCGACACATTTTCAGTCCAGCACTTGTTGCTTACTTGCTGACTGCCAATAGTCAGATGTTTGAAAAGCTGCTAAGCGTGGTTGGAACTGCATCACACGTGGATAATGTTGATTTGGGAGGAAAAACTGCGATTTGCACAACCACCTAATCGTTGCTTGCTACGCACGTGTGTCTCTCAGCAAGGATGAGAGAAAAACCAAAGGGAGGCAGCTCGGTCATAAGCAGTGGCGGAAAAAATGAAAATGACTCAATCACAAGTAAAACTACTGATATGAAAATGATACTTTACACTACGCAGAGCATTAAAGAGTAAGTTAGATTTTACCATTAATGTTAAAAATAGCAGTAGCAGCAGTCAATCAAAGGGCTTTCTGTCTCATCAGTCTAGATTTCTCCCAGCAGCTCCTGCCCTGTTTCTGCTCTGCCTGTGGTCATGGTCACCGATCCAGATTTTGTGTTTTCTGTCTGTTTGTCAGAGTCTTTACTATGGTAAATCTTAAAAATGCTTCTTTCGTCATAATTATGCTTTCACCCGAAGGTTTGACTCATATTCAATCCCAAATAAAGCCTCGGTTGCATTTTGGCGAGAGTTTCACTTTAATTATGAGTTTAAAAGTAACTAAGTACTGTAGATTACATGGTGTGCGGCATACTTAAGTATGAGCGATATTATAGACTTGGAAGGAAAAAAAGGACCCAGAATCTGACTTCATTGTCGTAATTTCAGTAAATGCCACCATCAAAAGTTTTAATGCCTTCTGGATGCACTGTATAGTGACTTATATGTACTACAAGCATAAACTGTATGTGTAAGACATACATGGACATACAATATATATATGCATATATGTTGTTTGCACATGTCATCATATATCAGATGCATGGGCCACTCTGAGGTTGCTTCTGGGCAGGATGTGGCCTGCGGTCTGCATACTGAATAGGCCGGGGTTAACCTGACACTTAAGCATGCTTCCTTGACAGATATGCAAACATCAGTAAACAATCTACGAAACAACAAGCGAGGAAGGTTGAAAGTGTAACGCTCGCTGGGCTGTACCATGCCATAATATCAAACCCGCAGGGCTAAAAAAAGGAGAAAGGTTAATAACAGTGTTTGCTTTCCTGCAGAGCTGTAGCTCCTCTCACAGTAATGTTTCCCCATCACATCTCGTAGGTTACAGTGCACTTTTTTTTTTTGTGTGTATTTCTGCGTGAGTCTGCTTCCCTGAGGCATTGCCCTGTACTCTCCGTGCTCCCATTAAGCTAAAGCTCTCTCCACCCTCATCATCGTGATTAGCTCAAGCTTGTCACTTGAGTGTGCACATCCTCTCTGGGGGACTACTGATCAACCCAGAGCAGGTTCAGCCAACTCGAGGGGGCTTTGACATCCTAGACAGGGCCAGGTTTGTGTTATAGCCATACTTTCACCACGACAGCTGGAGCCTCTTATGTGCTTTATGTTCACTGTTACGTGTCATAGAGTCGACCTGACACTAGATCTGCCTAATCTGCAGATAGAGCAAAAAGCTATTTTTGTCTCTGCCATAATCTGTTTGATGTAATATCCAATGGTTTAATAGTTGCCAACCTTAAAGTAATCAAACACGTGTCACGCTGGTCGTCAGGGACAAAATGGTTCCCAGTTATAAGAGGGAGAATCTAGCTGTCACACGTAAACAGCACCGTAGTCTAACAACAAGCATAGGGTTGGAAAAGATTTTTTTACTTTAAATTTGCATTCATGTCTCCAAAAACAGTCTCTGCAGGGACACAGACATTGACGCATACCCCTCCTCTGATTATCACCTCACGTGTTGGACTCCATGTGCATTCACTGCATGCGAGAATGATCAGACTCTCGTTCATACCCTCACGCTCAAATGATGAAAATGCTCTAAAGATGACCTTCTCTCCATCCAGCTTCCTTGCCACTAAATGTTAATGACTGGGGAAATCGATGAGCTGAGATTTATAGTTCACCCTTTTTAATGGCAGCAATTACTCTACCAAACATTGAGGGATACAGACTCATGAACTATTCAGGCTCTGTGGCTAGCCCTCCCCCCCCCGCTTCTCTTCCAAACTGCCATTTTGGCCATCGGATGGAGTGAACTTCATTCTGAAATCGTCTGTGAAAAAGGCAAAAGTAGTGGGAAGGATTACAGCTTGGTCCCTGTGGTAACAGCGGAAAAGAGGCATGTGGTGGAATAAGTGCATGTGGGTCGGACCTTGGGAGGCTGAGAGATGCACCATGGGCTTTTACGTCTACTCTGGTGACGCGGGGTAGCCCCTTGGGGCAAGGACATAGACACATACACACACACACGCACACACACGCAGCGGGTAAAATGCTGAAGAAAGCGTACTTTTGTGGTGGCAAGGCTCCAGTCTCCCAGGAGCTGTTTTGTTTCTAGCGTTCGACAGGTGGGGCTTTCCTATCGCAGGAGCTGTGTCGGCTAATATCCCGCAGTAAAGATCCGCAGAAAAAAAACAACAAAAAAAAACGCAGCAAAGCCTTCTGTGGAAGTCAGGTAGACAGATTTTTGAAAGGAGGGAATTGTTAATTGGCTGCCCTCCCAGTTGAGCACAGAGATTACTAGTCATTGACTTGGCAAGGGCGCTGTTGTCAAGAGGACTGCTTTTTTTTAATGAATGGGAATGAATATGAGAATGACCGTCCATCTGTTTGTTTTGACAAAGTGGTTGTTTACCACAGTTCCGTGCAACGCATAATAATGCATGAAAAGACAGCGCCTTCTCTGCTCCTCTGCAGCAGACTTCACTTGCCAAACTGATGCTATTTTGGTGATATTTTCAATGGGAGGATACTGCGTCCTCTACCCGCCCACATCTGAATCTGCTTTAATACCTTGGCTCATCCCTCATCCTTCATCCCTTCTTTTCCCCTCCTCTGTGCACCCATGAAACAAATCGAGAGGAATGTAGGACAGAGTCTCTGCAGGCTACTCTTAAAGGGATGCCCTTGTTCCTGCTCCACTTCTGTTTCTATTTCGCTCCTCTCTCGATCCCTCTCCGCCACACGTACCGAATATCGCGCGCGCAACGCTTGCAGAGTCACGTTAACTCGCACAAGAGGGCACACGTAGAGACACACAAACAAGATTTCGTCTCTAAAAGGAGTCATAAGCAGCGGCCTGCGCCTGTAACTCTATCATTAGTGCGCGATCAATGTCGGCACCGAAAAAAGAAGCAGAGCCTAATGACTAATTAATGGGGTAAGGTGAGAAATATGGCTGAGCGGTGAGACAAGCTTGGCAGACATTGTGGCGATGCAGGGTAACCTATGAGGACGTCTCCTTCTCGGGGTGTTAGGTCTGGACGGAGCACCTGAGTCCCCGCCTGGAACAGAGAAGACTTTATTCTTAGTCGACACCATCCCCAAGAGGCTTCAGATTTAAATCCACAAAACTGTGGCAGGAAGAAATGACTCATTTGAAAATCAAACATCCAGAAATCTATTAAAATCCCTCCGTTTTCTTTTCCACACACTTTTAGGAGGATTTTTAATATCGGCATTTGCTCTGATAAAAGACGGAATATGAAATGTCAACATTGCCCTCGTAGATAATGAGCTTTTGTGCGTGTTGTGGAACATCACAGTTCTCTATGATTATTGAGCCTCTCCCCGTAGACTGCAAAAATTAAGCTTTTTAATTGCTTTTGATTTTGCGAGCGTGAGCTGAGGACGACTCCCAACAGCAGCCTTTTGGAGTCGTGCTTAGCTCACATGTGGTGAAGCTGAACTAGTGAATTAGTGCGATGGTATAACATGTTAACCCTGCAGTATTATTCTAACAAGAGTGAAATTACCCCCCCCCCCCGTCACTCCGTCTGGGAAATGCAGATTCCAGTGATTGAAGCCTAATGAAAGAAATTACCGGAGAGATTAGCGTCTGCAATTTAATATTTTTTCTGGTGTCAGGGCACCCTGACTGCTCCGACCCCTTTGTTTATCAACGTCACCATGGCAATATAAAGGCCATTTGCTGTTGCAGTTGCCTGATATCCCTCAATGCTGAGCGGAAGGACTATTTTTAGACCGCAGCATGAGCACAGCATGAGCCGCTCAAACAAAACATTCAGTTGACTTAATAAATCCCAGAAGAAATTGAAGTGATTTAAGTTCCTTTGTGGCCGCAGTATCGACTCCTTCAGCGTCCACTCAGATTTTTCAGTATTTTAGCCAAAAAGAGGGAAATCGTTTTATGACTGACTGTGCTGAGTCAATTGATACTTTCAATGTAAGCCAATAACTGTGCTGTATACCACTTTTGTTGCTACTTGAGATTGCAGCTGGACCTCATCTGTAATGAATAATGTTGAGCAGCCAGGAACAGCTTGAAGCTCTATTTTGTACCCCTCACCATGGTTACCCAATTATTTTTCATAATTATACAGATTGCAGATGGCTTTGTTAATGATTCCCATGATCGGCACATAAACCATGCACATTTAAAGGCGCACTAAGTGATTTTGGAGAAACATTGATGAGATGTTGAGTCTCTTTCCCACGTTCTCAATTACAGATGCTTTGGGATGGTGAGGGTCAGTATTTGAGATCCCGGGGATAACAATCAATCAAATGCTTGCTCGGCCAACCCGGTTATCACAACTAATCAGGTGTCCTCTGTATTATCATACAATTGGTCTGTACTTAGATGTGAAGCAGATCAACTAGAGTTCAAATTTCAGCTTTCACGCCAGTCCAAACAAACCAGACTTGGAGAATACTGAACTAATTAGCTTCCTATAATCCATGTTTAATTTCAAATCTTTGTTTTACCTTTTAATGTCTAAGTTGCTGGATGAGCTCAACCGCGAGCTTGAAAACACAATTATTACATTTAGATAAGAATTCAAATTAAAGTGAGAATTTTGCTGCAGAATAATTTCAGATGTATCCATTTCTGTGGTCCTAAGGGATATATATATTTTTCTTAATTAGCTGATTATGAGGGATTCTTGAAAGTACTTGATTAACACAATTTGTGAATTTCTATTTCTATTGATAGAAGGTTATTTTACACGAGGGAAGTCAAAATGCCTTAATTGAATGACCTGAAATTAGTACACATGAACCTAATTTGCTTGACAACAGTAATCAGTGTGCAGTTAAAGACTTCTTTTTTTTTCCATATGGCACATAAACACAGCTTTTATCTCTTAATTGGTTTGTGTCCAAAAGTGAATTGGTTTGCACTGTAACAATGTCCTCTGAATAAATTCATAAACGTGCGTGTCATTCCTCTCTTGCCAAGACAGAGCTGGTCCTTTCTTTCTCATTTTTATTCCATAATTGAGCACACTGCATGACGTTGTGGTATCTGTTAGTTTTAGGCTACCGTATTTTTAGTCACAGACGAAATAAATAACCTCTTTTGTAGAGGAAAATGCTTGGAGTGCGATGCAAGTCATTTGCATTCGGATGAAAAAAACTGAGTTATCTATTTTTAGCCTCCCTGGCGGGGTTTTATTTGTCCATTGCCCTCGTAGGTGCAGTAAGTATTTCTTATTTTAAGTAATGGTAATGGTGCCTTGACCTAAATCAGTCATTTAAGTATCAACCTGGCCTTCTTTCAGCTCCACAGACCTCTCCCTGGTGCGTACACGCACCACCCTAAGGAAAAATACAGCACGTACGCCAGGCGTTTCAGTCGTTTGCGCTCAGAACCCGTTCTAAATGCGTTCATATCTTTCTGTTTGGGTTGCGTATTGATTTTATGGGGTGAGTTGAATACTAACAGACAACACCATGAATATGTTACTACACTCCGAGATGCTTATGAGCTTACTAGAGCGGTGAGACATTAGCGAGAGATGAAGAGTGACTCAGATTTAGTGTCGTTGTGAGCATTAGTCGAGCAGGCAGCAGTGTGTTGTTGTTATTGTTGTCTCAGGGGGCAGCCGGGCTGTTGCTCCCGCAGCTAGCCAAGGTCATGTGCAGGCTAACGAATGGCTGGCTCCTGCTGACTGACTGAAGGTGTTCAGGACTATTTTTAGAGCATCATCACCACCGTACCCCCTTTGCCCTTGTGAGCAAATGAGGTTTACCTCTCTGGTTGCAGCAGAGTTCCTGGTCAGAGGAGGTTAACGTGGGGAAACATGTTATGGCCTGAAATAGACGGACGTGCTCCGCAGCCTTCCCTCGGGCTGTTGTCATATGTGTCTGCATGTAACTGCGTGTATACATGTCGACTATATGTTAGCGTAAGCTTTGCTAATAAGCGGATTAAGAGTTTAGTGCAGTCAAACATAAAAAGAAGTTTAGCTCAGGAATCTCCAGGCAATTTCCATGTGGCTCTGAACTAGCCTGTGTGCTATATATATGAGACAAATTGTCTTCAGTTCCTCTGGGAGCTCGGCCCCCCTCCCTTCTCACTCTGTCACATCCGCATCTTCCCCTCTTCCTCTCCCTCCCTGACTGTCACTGCCTCTCCTCTCTCCCCGTCTCGTTTATCTCCTCCTGTCTTGCTGCTGTCTTTCTTTCTCTCCCTTGCTTTTCTCCCCCTCTCTTCCCCTCTCTTCCCCCCCCTCTCTCTCCTCCTCCTGTCAGGCAGGATGGTGTAACCCCAGGCTGTGCCAGGGCTTAAGAAGTAATAGGAACTGTGGTGGGCAGATCTATTTTCTGCAGGACACTGGCAGCGTGCGACCAGGAATCCCTTGTCGTTGTGCAGTCTGAAGTGACACTGGAAGCAGGATTCAGGATTGTGTCTTGTCTTACATGCAAAGAGGCACAGATAGAGAGACACAGATATATTAATGCAGTCCTTATGCTCGGTTTCCGTCGGGCTATTCCATAGGTACATAGAAAGATAGATATTTTATTTATCCCCAAGGAAATTTAGACATCCAGTAGCAGCATACAACTGACAACAGAACCAGAAAAAACTAAAAAAAAGTAGACCCACGAGAAAATATTAAATTAAGTTCAACCTTTGCAAGGAAATAAATAAATACCGTAAGTACCAACGAAACAGCAGGTTGTGGATTCCAGTGACATGATGAGTGAATTCTGACCCAAACTCTGGTCACCGGTGGGAAAGTTGGATGCCCCATGCTCTGAATGTCTGTTACGCAGATGTCTCCTCGTCTGATCTGCTCCACACTTGGCAGATGTGTTGCTGAGGAAGTGCAGCGTCGAAACTTAGTGCCATTTGGACACGCGACGTGTATCAGTACATTTTGAATAAACACTGCTCAGTACTGCGGTGGGGGCGTGGCTTCGGCGCCCTGGCGTCATGGCTCTGCGGACTGAAACTGGGCTTACGCTACAAGACATTGGGTTCTGTCACACACGGGCCAAACATCACACACTGAAGATAAGGTCATTGCACTTGAGGGAACAACGAGCAGCCTCACTTTACCCCTCTGTTGTGAACTCATGGGGAAGCAGACATACGCCGAATGGAGATTAGCATGGTGCAACAACTTGCTGTAGTAACGCGTTGCAGTGGGGGGGGGGGGACCAGAAGGTTAAACGAGTCTGGGTTAGCAGGTTGATGCGGTCAACTGGGGATTGGAGATTTCAAGTTTCTGTCAGCAGTAGTATGCTAGCTAACGTAAGCCTCAACGGCTACAACGTTTACCGTTGCTTGGAAGAACCATCCTCTGCTCAGGGATACCTCCCTCATTGGTTGTTGTGGTCGGGCTTGGAAAGTACCAATGTCCAGATTTTAAATATCACAAAAATGCGAACAGCATGTTTTGAACAGGCACTGCACTACTTATGTCAGTTTTAACCTGTATTAAATGGTTTTCATGGCCATAGTGGTAGCGCCTCAAGCTGTAAACACAACGCTGGCATGCAGTACTATCACCTGCACACATTAAGCCGGCATGGAGCAACATTAGCATTTATTTGGAGTGATGTTCTGATCTGACCAACTCCTACTCCTGCTCCTGTTCTGTATTTAGCTGCTTAATGCTCTATTATGTTCATTATCATATTATGTTGTAGTTGGCAGCTTTGTCTGAGGGTGCTGGAAACGAGGTTGATGAGAGCAGTGAACAAAAACAGTCAAGTGTCAGGCTGTGAAGTCGAAACAATGAGCTGAGAGATGCGATAATTATTGGTGGAAGTCATTTTTTCCCTCGTCCAATAATAATAAAAAAAATAAATTAGCGATTCGTGCAGCTTTAGATTAAATTTCAAGAATTGCATTAATTTGAAGTATTGCTTTGATGTTTGCAGAAAAAAGGATGGCTCACTGTTAAGCTGTCTGTGTATGGATGATGAGTCACAGCTCTACTCGTACAGTAGATCTAATTCCGTCTATTTGCTTTTTTTTTTTTTTTGCTCCATCTATTTGCTCATGTGTGTGCAGAGCTGTGTTTAAGGAGTATTTATCTTGACTGATGATTCAGTCAAACATTATGACTTGCGATATATACAGTAGCTAATTTACTTTTCTGTCCACATTATCATTTTCATGCCGTTGGAAACGCATTCATTCGCTCCCACTGATGTGTGACTTTGTGAACTTTTCCCGCCCTGAACCGATGAACTCTTAATTTTCCTATTGTGCCTCTGAGCTTAAGAGAGAAACTACAGGTCTGTGTGATGTGTCTTCCCTCTACTTTAGTTAATGATAAGCTTTACAATCACAGAACAATGATAAAAATGACTAAATTAAAGCTATTATTGTGGTGCCTGATAATGCGACATCAAGACCAATTCAATGTACCACTCTGCTCCTGCTGTGAGCCGCCATGCTCCCTCTGTGCTATTGAGAATGCTCTGGGTCATGTGACTGAGGATGAGCGGTTATTCAGAATTAGGCCAGAGAAGGGCCTGAGGGGAAATCCCACAGTGACCACTCCAAATGCTGTCTTCTGTGTGCACCATCTGTGTATGTATGTCCTCATATGTGTGTTCATTCTCTTGCACAAAGGTCTGTACGGGTTGTGTTTTTTTCAGAGTGAGGTCGCATGAGCTTCGTTGTGCGGCGCGTATCAGGTTGTGAGGGCTTTCTCAATCGGGCAGACCGTTATTGATAGAAAATTACATTTTAATCATGGCAGGCAAATTGTTTATGTTTAGGCTGTGTGTACGATTCACGACTGGTTTGTTTTAACACATTTGTTTAGTTTAACGGCCGGAGAATCCCACGGAGATGCTGGTGGAGAGTAAATAATTGAGTATTTAGGCCAGATCAATGTCAAATCCTCCCCCGGGGTTCAGAAAATGAACCTCTGTCAAAAGTCTGATGCTCCTGTCCGAAAAATACTCTCTTTTGATTCAATTGCCACATAAATCAGTCTCATTCTAATCATCTTGGACACGGGCCAGGGTTTTACATCACCTTAAAGATCACATCAGTCCTTAGGATACGCTCGAGACAAACCACACAGTCATGAATTAGACGTTGGATCATCCTCTTAGAGCAGTACATCTTCTCTGGCACGTCTGCACTCCATTATAATGGATCATCGTGTGAACACATTTTTGATGTAAACTCAAAGATGCTAAGCCTCACTCCCCTCTACCTCTGGAGGTTATGCAGTAAACTCTATTCTGGGTCTCACGCTGTGCCCCGGTGGGCTCCGTGCATACAAATGTGGATCAGATGTTTAATTTGAACGTATGGGACTTGTAAGTGTGTACTCTTATAAAAGCCTTGCGTGTGTTCCCCTCGCCAATCTATACGTTCCCAGCGGTCCTCTTATAGCCAGCCACACCATAATGCATATTCATGTCTTCTTCCCACAATGGGATTTCCTCATTACTCGAGAGCAAAACGCTATAGGCCCGTGACCAAGTGAAGAATGAGGTTGGCACGCTGTTTTATTATTGCTTTTGTCGAGAGCACCCACTAGCTAATGGTTAATCATCACAAGGTAAACATGAAGATGGATTATATGACAGACCAGACAGATCACGACTCATTTATCATCATCCGCCTTTCTCTTAAAGCAAAACCCGCCGAGCTAAATGGTGAGAGCTCGGCTGTCTCTTTCTCCCTGTGGAGATTCTGTCATGTGAGGGAAAGATCTGTTGGAATATATATATTTTTTTGTCTGACAGACTCTGAATAATTAATGCATGCTGAATGTACTGTCACATGAAAGCAACTGCTCTTAACTTCCAATTCCAGTTTATTTTCCAGCCGTTTCATCTATGCGTGGTTGACTCTACAGATAGGTCTTTTATCTCGGCCTGTGCCTGCCTTGGGCTCAGGGGAGGATTTGCAGGGTGATGGTGAAACCCAGTGACAAATTAAGTTTAAATCGCATCATAAATACCAATCAAGTAATGGTGTTTTTAAGACAGTATTTTGATGAAACTATTTGACATCACAGATCAAGGTTTTCTCACTAAATGTACATATTTACAGCTAGGGATAGGTCAATATTAATGAAGAGTGTTGGTCAGTAGCATTTGACCTTGACAGCTACAAACTGCGTGTTGTTACCATGGAACAGTTTCTTATCAGCACTGTGAGCCGAACTGAGGAAGAAGGTTTGGGTAATGAACTCTGTGCTTTTAATGGTACCGACTGAATTATGCCAGTACAACCAATCAATCAATCAGTGCCAACTTTCAGCACCTGACAATGTATCTGGGGGAGAGAAGGAGGAGACAGAGCGAGACATGGGTCTGAAATGAAAAAACCCCCCCAAAAAACAGAACACCGAGTGCAGGGAGATTCTCCGCTTGGCGAGTGCATCTCATAAGGCTACCCTCCGTATTGGCGGGTAAATAAAATGGTCATCAAGAGAAAGATAACTATGCTGAGAGTCTCTTCTGCAGCATGATGTCATTTATGGGCACACTGCTTCTGTCCTCATACACACACACACGCATGCACACACACTCACACAGACAGGGACTCTATGGTGCATTCAAGTGCACCATGCATAATCACAGAAATCTATAGTCTATATTGCCACAAAGGTTGTTTGAAAAGGGAAAGTTTCTGTTAGCTTTTTCCTTTGTTGAAATACATAGGCCCTTTTTTTTTTTTAACACAGTATATTTAATATAAAAATATCCATTTCAGTTCTTCATATGCAGATTTAAGAAATTCAAATCAAATTACTCTTAGCAAACTCAACCATATTCTTGTACCAAAGGTCCCCGAGTACCTCTGTAATCATTTTGAAGTTTCAAGAGAGTTAAGTATTACTGGAATCGGGAAAGTAGTACCAACATGTTTAATACTGGCATTCGTTCTGTATTTTACTGGTGTTGGTATCAGTTTGTACTTTTACCTTAACCTAGCTGGGCTGTACCAGTACGATACCAGGAAGATATAGCAGGATTTAATACCGATATCAGTATCACTGATATTGGTATTGGTGCAACCGTTTAAAATCGATCCAAACTGATCGGTATCCATCTCACTGGCACTGATGGCTGTATTGGTACCACTGGTTGAAATAGTACAGTCATTACTTTCTTGTTTTTTCACTGTACTGTTCACTATTATACTACCATCATGACTGAATCATAATCAAAAGGCTAACTACAGATTCTGCTACAGAAACCACATACTAAACTGATACTGGTGCCAGTATTGGTATCCAGCCCTGCTGATAAAAAGGTGAACAGGATCAAGCCATAGAAAAGGGTTACAGCATGAATTTATGATTATCCTGGTATGTATGGTTGAGTGATAAGTCATGGTCTTTTGGTGAAATCATTTTGTGGTGATAGGATAGATTGGATAAATGAATAACTCTCAATAAACAGTGATTAAGTTCTGTCTGATGTAATGCACAGCAGTGGAACACAGTTCATCACATTTGGCATCAGTTTGATGAATATAATTTACCCATATTAAACATCTGACATATTGGAAAATGATTATTTTTTGATATTGTAACATTGATTTCACACACATACTGTTTTTTCAAAGCTCAACAAAACAGCCTAAAATTAACCAAGTCTCTCTCTCTCTCTTTCTTTTCCAGTCCTATAGAATCCTGCCAGAACTTCTACAAAGATTTCACGTTACAGATCGATATGGCCTTCAACGTCTTCTTCCTTCTCTACTTTGGCCTGCGGGTAGGTTGGCACATGTGCATGCACGAAGCATACACCCATTCATGCATAAACTGATATACATTTGCAGACATGCTGTTCACACTAGCACAAACAATATGCACGCAGCCATAAAAAGGCAGACATTGTTTTTTCATACATTGAAACCTTCAGAATCCAACTAAAAGATCTTTCGTCTGTCTCGTCATAAAATATCATCAATACACCACATCCCAGTATAATAAATGTTTATATTTTCTTTTTATGAAAGAAGTCAGTACGTTTTGATAAAAGTGGTAACTTGAGACACACCATTTTTACAGGACAACCAACAACCCTCGCACAAAAGCAGACACCACCTAAAGTCGCCTACGAATGCTCCCACAGCATGCCTTTAGATTAAACTGACAC